>NW_026536047.1:600000-780427 GCF_028551555.1 Melozone crissalis | reverse complement strand
CCCACATATCCAGGTTTTCCTGCAGCATCAACCTTGGAATACCCCTATCTGTACTCAAATCCAATCCCAAATATCCAGGTTTGCCTGCACATCACCTTGGAGCACCGCTATCCACACCCAGACCCATCCCAAATATCCAGGTTTTCCTACAGAATTGATCTTGGAGTGCCTCTATCCACACCCAGATCCGACCCCAAATATCCAGGTTTTCCTTTGGCATTGACCTTGGAGTGCCCCTATCCACACCTGGAATCATTTGGGGTTGGAGACACCTGAAATCCCACCTCAGGAATGGATCCATCCCATTCCAGCCATCCTATCTCAGGGTGGGATTTCCCATGGCCAGGGACACCTTCCCCAACCCAAGGCTGCTCCCAGCCTCTTCCAGCATGGATTTGAACACTCCCAGGGATGTGGCATCCCCCAAAAATGATGGAATTGGGCATTTTGGAGCCATGCAAAGCCTCCCTGGATCCCCCTCCTGGAGTATCCCAGGGCCCATCTCCTCTTCCAAGCTGGAATTGCTTCCCAAGTGCCTGAGCTACTGCAACCTCTCAGTCTGAACCATTGCCCCCATTTATTTTGGGCTCCTTTTCTATTTTGTCCTCCTGGAGCCTCAAATATCCTGTAAAAAAACAACTCCTTTCCCAGAGATTTACAGCCTTGTATCCCAAATCCATCACGGGAATGGCCTCATCCTCCCCCCACGATGACTCCAGGTCCGAGATGTGGCCGGTAATAACCTAAAAACCCATTTTAGAAGGGTTTGTGTCCAGCTGCTGCCACCTCATCCCAACATTCCCCCCTCCCTCGCGTGCCCGCGGACGCCTGGGCAGCCTCGCAGCGTTTCCGAGCACTCAGTTATAATTTGGTGCTGGGACCATTGGGAAATTGCCGACAATTTGGATGAAAATGGTTGGAAAATTGCAGTGTTTAGGCCCATTTTGCTGGGCTGTGTGTGTGCAGAAATTGCAGAGGAAAACACTGGAAGAGGCCAGCTTGGAAACAGGCACTGGAATCCTGTGGGTGCCGGGATGTCCCCAGGGTGTTCTGGATTTGTAAATAAACGTGTAAATCCAGGCAAAGAAATTGGCCCTGAGGGAAGCAGAGGGCAGGGAAAAATTGGGAAAAGGGGATAGGAGGGGGAGCCCTGGGAGGCTGTGGCTGATCCCACAATATTCCCAGATGAAGCTCAGTTTGGGCAGGGCTGTGGTTGTCCCCAACGCTTGGAGCTGATCCGGCGTCTTTTTGGGAATAAAACATCCCAGGGATTGTTTATGTGTTTGCCCACTGACGGTTTGTACATTTCTCCCAGGAATTTGTCACAAATTTTGCCTGTTGGTATTGTTGATGCACCTCAGGGAGAGCAAGAAGGTCTTGGGGCTTTCCCCACCCGTTTTTAATTATTCCATGATGAAAGGCCTTTTCCAACCCAACCAATTCTATGATCCTATGAAACATCTTTTCCAACCCAAATATTCCCATGATTCTCTGAGAAGACTTTTCCAACACAAACATTTCCACAACTTTATGGAAGGTTTTTTATCCCAACAATTCCATGGCTCTATGAAAGGTTTTTTTATCCCGACAATTCCATGGTTCTATGGAAGGTTTTTAATCCCAATGATTCCATGGTTCTATGGAAGGTTTTTAATCCCAATGATTCCATGGTTCTATGGAAGGTCTTGTATTCCAGCAATTCCATGGCTCTGTGGAAGGCTTTTTATCCCAAAAATTCCATGGCTCTATGAAAGGCTTTTTTATCCCAATGATTCCATGGTTCTCTGAAGGGTCTTTTCCCCCAAAACAATTCCATAATTCTGTGACTACATGAAGAAACTGGAAGGGAAATATTTATGCAAAGCTGCCGCTCACCTCGCCCCAAATCCCATTTTTCCCCATTTCCCAGATCCCACTTTTCCCCCCATTTTCCAGATCCCTCTTTCCCTGTTCCCAAGCCCAGGAGCCCCACGACGTCCATGGCAGTTTTTGTTCCACCCCAAAACCTTGGCAAAGCCCCCAGAAGTGGGACAGGAATGGAGGGAAGAGATGGAAACAGAGGAATTCTCCCAGCCTGGCTTCCCTGGCCGGAATGCGCTGCTAATTAACCAGCAGACAAACAGTAGCTGGGCTCTCATTTGCATAAATCTGCATCGTCAGCTTGGGAGGTAAACAATGGCAGCAGGAGGGGGATTCGCTCCTCATTCACTGGGAATTATCAGGGAGGGACCCAAGGTTTTGAGGCAAACCCTGAAATCACAACGCAATTCCCGAGCCTGGGCAGAGCTGAGCTCAGGATTTGCATTTTCTGGAGTCACAGGGAGCCACAAATCAGCCCCAAATCCTCATATCCAGCCACCCGCTGACCTCTCCCTGTCCCCAGTGAAGGTTGGGAGCACAAAGTGTAAAATTGAACAATCAGAAGGTTTTTTGCTGGATGGGAAGGAAGCCCCTGGAGGGTTTCCAGGAGTTGTGTGGAATGCTGCACTCCCATCCTCAGGAAAGCTCCTTGATCCTGGCTTGGCCTCAGACACACAGGAGCTTCCAGGAGATGAGGAGTCAGAGGAATCACTCGGCTCCAGACAACTGCTCCAAGGTCTGTGCCGAGTCAGGATTTTCCAGGAGCTCTTTTCCAGCTCCATGGTCATTATTCAGATTTTCCGGTGCTGTTTTCTCTGTGCAGACTCCAGGCTTTTTAAAAATTTTTTTTTCTTTTCCCCTAAGAACCTCACCATTACTGTGGATACTTTTCCTTTAATACTGCAAGGATTAAACAGAAATAATTCTCCTTTTGTGCTTCCTCCCTGCCTGGACGCTGACCTCGGTGCTGAGCTCAGCTGGCCTCAGCTGGGGCTCTTTTCCAGGCCAGGAAAAGGGAATCAATCCCATCCCTCCATCCTTCCATCCCTGCCCCAGGATGGAACAGGGGTTGGTAAATCAGGATTTAGGGAAATCAGGAATTATATGCCCCAGGATCCACATCAAACACCCCCTGGCAGAGGTGGGACCTGCCAGGATCCAGGGATTCACCTCAGGGCTTAGTACAGAGATTGAATTTCTTTGCATTTCCAGGGATTTTGTGGGAAATCAGGAATTATTTACCCCAGGATCCACATCAAATATCCCCTGGCAGATGTGGGACCTGCCTGAATCCAGGGATTCACCTCAGGGCTTGGTGGTACTGCAGAAATTGAATTTCCTTGCATTTCTGGACATTTTGTGAGAAATCAGGAATTATTTGCCCCATCAAACATCCCCTGGCAGAGGTGGGAGCTGCCTGGATCCAGGGATTCACCTCAGGACTTGGTGGAGAGATTGAATTTCTTTGCATTCCTGGAGATTCTGTGCCAATTCTGGGATAAATGGACCCAAACAAATCCAAGGTGTGGGAAAGTTCTGGAAAGACCAGAGGGAATTTGCCGCTGTGGGATGCACTGGTGGTCTCATTCCCTGGGAAATCTGTTGCCACGGGAATGGAGGGAATCTCCAGCGCATTCGAATCCCAAAGAGTTAACGAGCCGAGCGATTAAAAACCGTGAATCGCATCTTCCTCGAAATCCTTGAAGGACTTCCAGAGGGAAGGAGGGAAGCGCTGGAAGGGCTCTGATCCCCCTCCTTCCCCCGGCGTGGATTTGTGATGTGCGGGAGGCAGATGAGAGAATTCCTGCTCGGCACAGAGCAGGGATGAGAGATTAAATCAACCTGCTCAGCCCCGCTCCCCTCGCTCGCTCGGAGATGCTGAAATATTTATTTAAAGGAGAAGGAGAGGAGGGGATGGCAGGAGGGGGAAACACGGAATTAAAATGTTCATTAGCTTACATTGCATGTTTAATGGGAGCCTTGCTCCAGCTGGATAAAGGATTCCCTGCATTTTCCCAGTTCTGGGAAAGGCTGGGAACAAACACCTGGGGAGGGCATGGAGAGGTGGGAGTGAGGAGCATCTCTTCCTAAATCCATCAACTTCTGGCTTTTCCAGGATTATTTCACCCCATGCTGCTGGAGGAGCTGGGGTGGGATTGTTGAGATGGGGTTTGGGATTCTCCAGGGTTTTTTAATGTTGGGGTGCTCAGAGAGCCCTCAGCTGCCTGTTGGATCCATATTCCAAATTTCCCATGGGGATTCCTCACTTTGCCCTGGAACAAAACCACTCCCTGAGCAAATCCATGGGTGGGACCCATATTCCCATTTTTCCTTCAAGATTCCTCAGTTTTGCCCTGGAACAAAACCAAGTTCCCACATCACCTGGAGTTTCTCTCCCTTGTAATTTTTTCCTGGAGTAACCAGGCTGGAAAAACGTCTTACATGGAAAAATCTTCATGGAATGGGAGAATGGAAGATGCCTTTTCCAGGGTTATTTCACCCCATGCTGCTGGAGGAGCTGGGGTGGGATTGTTGAGCTGCTGCTGCTGTGGGGTTTCGGATGCTGTGGGGATTTTTTAATGTTGGGATGCTCAGAGAGCTCTCAGCTGCCTGTTGGATCCATATTCTCAATTTCCCATGGGGATTCCTGGAACAAAAGCATTCTCTGAGCAAAGTCCATGGGTGGGACCCATATTCCCATTTTCCCCTCGAGATTCCTCACTTTGCCCTGGAACAAAAGCAAATTCCCACATCACTTGGAATTTATCTCCCCTGCAATTTTTTCCTGGAGCAACCAGATTGGAAAAACATCTTACATGGAAATCTTCATGGAATGGGAGAATGGAAGATGTAGAGTGGGTGGATTCTGGGGGAAATAAAGGGGTTTGTTCTCAGTGCCAGTTAATGAAATTAGAAAATGGAGATGAGCTGGGCTGATATCCTACAGGGAAAGATAAAATATGTTGGGGAAAAAAACCAACTAACCCAACCAAAAAAAAAAAAAAAGCCCACAATACTGCAGCTCCTTGGAAATGTCAAAATATTGCATTTCCCGGGATGATAAAGATGGAAGAAATAGCTGGGTTTCAGTTTCAAGTGCCACGTCATCGCTCTTCCCCTCTATAATTTTTATGAAAATGGGAAAGTGCCAGGAAGTCGTTCCAGAGGGAATCCAAGGTTTATCCTGGGAAAGGGCCTGGGAATAAGGCTGGGAGTGCCACCCCCAGGGGGTGATGCCACTGCTGCCACCCTGGGGCTTCCGTGGGGTTTTGGGGGCAAATCCAGTGGGGTTTTCCAATGTACATCCATTTTCCAGTGTGTATCCATGGGTTTTTCCAATGTATGTTGATTTATTTTTCCAGTGTATATCCATTTTCCTGAGTGTTTAAATTTATTTTTCCAGTGTATATCCATTTTCCAGTGTGTATCCATGTATTTTTCCAATGTATATCCATTTATTTTTCCACTGTATATCCACTTTTCTAGTGTGCATCCATGGGTTTTCCCAGTGTATATCCATTTTTCCAGTGTATATATATTTTGCCAGTGTGTATCTATTTTCTCAGCATGTATCCAGTACATTTTCCCAGTCTGTATCCATTTTTGGAGCATATATCTGGTTTTTGAGCATATATCTATTTTTCCAGCATGTATCCAGTGTATTTTCCCAGTCTATATCCATTTTCCATTGTATATCCATTTTTGAGCATATATCCATGTGTTTTTCCAGTGTATATCCATTTTTCCAGTGTATATATATTTTCTCAGTCTATATCCATTTTTTGAGCATATATATCTATTTTTTGAGCATATATCTATTTTCCCAGCATGTATCCAGTGTATTTTCCCAGTCTGTATCCATTTCCAGTGTAAATCCATTTTTTGAGCATATATCCATGTTTTTTCAGTGTATATATATTTTTTCCAGTATATATCTATTTTCCCAGCATGTATCCAGTATATTTTCCCAGTCTGTATCCACGTTTTGAGCATATAACTATTTTCCCAGCGTATATCCAGTGGGAGGGTGGAATGAAATGGACGCCCCATTCCCAGTCCACTCTCCCCATTTAACCATGGAAAAAACTCTGGATGGAAGAACCTGGGGGATGGAAGAACCCGTAGGTGCTGTTGGAGACAAAAAGGGACAACTCTGAGCTCCCAAAATGCTGTGCTAACGTCAGCTTTTAAATCCAGCAGCCCTTCAGAATCAGGCAGATGTTTCCAGGAGATTTCCCAGCACATTTGGAAGCCTGGAGGGATTTTTTTATCTCTTTTTTTTTTAATTCCAAGCGTTGTCATAAAAGTTCTGGGAGGCAGAGGGTGAAACGGCGACATTTTAACTCCTCTCTTTAGTTCCTAAATGAAAGTCTTTAAATGCGGTCGTTTTGGAATAAACTTCCCGATGTGCATTAAAGGAACAGCTGGAGAAGGGACAGCAGGAATATGAAGTTATTCATTCCTGATTATCTTGGAATTTTGGGGTTTGTTGGCGGCAAAGGGAAGAATTTTCTCTCTGCCCCTCACAGACCCATCCTGAGCTTCCACCTGGGATGACCTCTGGAGTTCCTTGGACCCAGCTGACCCTGGGCACATCCTCATTCTCATCCCAAAACCCTTTGGGAGGAAAGGATTCTATGATTTCTCCAAGGGCTGATTTTCCATGGCTTCCAAAAGCAGGGAAAGCCAAAACAAACCTCCCGCAGCTAAGAAATTTGGGTATTTTTATCCCTGCTTCCCTCTAATGATGCTCCTCTCCTGATCCCGGGGTGGTGGAGCAGCACCAAGCCCTGAATCCTGGGAATATCAAACACTCAGGAGCAGATAACAAGGAGACAAGGGAAAGAAAGCCTTTCCCAGGGGAGAGGAGCAGACTTGGATGGAAAATAAAAATCCCAGAGGGGCTCAGGACTGGAAAAATGGTGGGAAGGGGTCTCTGTTTCTCATTCCAGGCCTCCCTGGCTCCATAAAAATCCCAGGGAATGCTGGGTGGGATTTTGAGCCCTTTGCCTTTCTTGAGCCCTGCTCGGGATCTCTGCCTTCTCCAGCAGAAACGTGCAGTCCTCAGGCTTTGGAATAAAGGAATTATTCCAGAGGTGAGGTCAATTATCCCTCGGTGCTGTTAATTTGGTGTTTGGGAAGGAAGGAAGTGGTTCCAGGGTTCTGGAATTACACCAAGCATGTGAACAAAAAGCAATTAAAATTCCTGATCCTGCTGATCCATACACAACCTCCCTGCCCCCCATTGTTTTGGTGGGTTTTTTGTGGAATTTCAAGTCATTAAAGGCACTAATTCTGCTCTTATGAGGGTTGTAGAGGAGCTGAACCTTCCTTGACCCCTTTGGTAACAGCACAGCCCAAAACTTGGGGTTTTATGAGGTTTTATGGGGTTTCCCCATCTCATCCAGTGTCAGGAACAGGAGCCAGCCCTGATCAGGCTTGGAATTAAAAAAAAAACCAGCAGTAATTAAAAATAACACATGAGGAATCAAAAATACATCTCCAACCTGCAAAATCAACCAGGTGAGGAAGGGCAGGGCTGGGCCAGGAGCATCCCAGGGATGCAGAGCCTGAGGAAGCACAGGGTGAATTTTTCATCAAAGTTGGGCAGGACTGATGTCTGGGGGGTTTTATCTTTATCTTTTATCTCTGCTGGAATGCCCAGAGCCAGAAGGATCAGCTGGAAGGATCCCTCTGCCTGTTCTGGATGATTTATACATCTGGAGAAAGGCAGAGCGTGGGCGGGAAGGGCCGAGGAGGATCCCGCTGGGTGGGAACATCCCAGATCTCCTCCATGTTCTCCGCTCCTCTGTCTCCCCCATCGGAACCATTTCCATCCTTTTCCCCTTGTTTGGGATCCACAAAAGCCAAGGCACCACCAGGGAGTGAAAGGTAGCAAATCAGGGATTTGTAACCCACAAAACCGTCTCCACCTTTATTTCAGGATGGGAATATTTCTAATTTGACACATTCCAAAGTGGAATTTCCCCTTGTATTTCCATGGGTGTTTCCTGTAGGGACCGATCCCACTTCAGAGAGAAAGTCCATGGATACCCAAAGGAGTCCTGAGGCCTTTGGTGGCCTCCTGAGCATCCCTTGCTCAGGCCTTGGGTTCCCAATGGGAATCCTTGGAAAACCCAAGGCTGGAGCACAGAGGAACACTCCACTCCCAAACCCTCCTAAATAACCCCAACCATTCCCATTTATACCTCCAAAAACCCCTTTTCCCCAAAAAATCCAAATTCCTGAGTATCTCTTGCTCACACCTTGGATTCCCAATGGGAATCCTTGGAAAATGTGAGGCTGGAGTACAGAGGGACACTCTGCTCCCAAACCGTCCTAAATACTCCCAACCATTCCCATTTACTCCCCCAAAATATCCCTTTTTCCCCCAAAATCCCAACCCTTGAGTACCTCTTTCTCACACCTTGGATTCTCAATGGGAATCATCAGAAAATATGAGGCTGGGGAAGAAGGATACTCCACTCTCAATCCTTCCCAAACACCCCAACCGTTCCCATTTATTCCCCCAAAATATCCGTTTTTCCCCCAAAAACCCCAACCCCTCAGCATCCCTTGCTCAGGCCTTGGATTCCCAATGGGAATCCTTGGGAATCCAAAGCTGGAGTACAGAGGGACAAAACTCTCCTAACAACCCCCAACCATTCCCACTCCCCCCAAAACCCTTTTTCCCCCCAAAATCCCATCTCTGATCTTCTGGAGTGGTTCTGATCTCCCTCCTCACTGCCCCTCCAGCCCAGTGGGACCAGGAGGAGCTTTCCCAGCTCCGTTTTTCCCTTTCAAAGCAGGGATATCATTCCCGAGGAGGCGGACACGGCGCGGGGAAGGAGCAGAGCACAAAGGCTGTCACTCGACCGCAGCAGAATGGGGCCAGCAAGCGGTGGCAGCTGAATTTCCTAAGCAACAAAGCTCCCGTTTTCATGCAAATATCCCTGAGAAATGAAATCCCGGCGAAGAGAAAGGCAGATAATGCATTATATAAGCAGAATTATCTCAGCACAGACGGATTCTTCCAAGGGTTTGGGGTTTATCCGTGTTTTCTTTTTGTATTTATTTTGGAGCCCTTGGCGCCTCGATTGGGGCCAGGGAGGGGATGGCAGAGCAGTTTTATCACCCACAAAGCCCCCCTGGATTGAGCGGTGGATGTGGATAAAACTCGGGAAAAGATTCCATGCCCCGATAGCGCGGCCTCGCATCCCGCAGGATCCCGGAGCGCTCGGCAAACGTCCATTAATGAGGCCTCAGAGGAGCTCCTGGCCCTGCAATTTTGGAGATGAAGGCTCCGATCCAGCAGGAAGGCAAACGAGTTTGGGATGTGCCAGGAGGTGAACTCGGCTCCTCTCCCCTCTCAGCCATTCCATCCCTGCAGAGGCAGCCAGGAAAAGCAGGAATTTTTACCTGGATTTTGTCAGGATGCTCCAGCAGTGCTGCTCTGGGGGATGATTCTAGCTCTGGGAAATGTGGGGCCCACCCATGGATCCATCCCAGCAGCTCCCAGCTCCTTCTCCCTCCAGTTCCCATTCTTCTTAAGGATTTTATGCATTTTTGGGGAGATTTGCAGCAAAACCAGCCCCACTTGTAGGTACCCCGAGTCAGGAATGCCCAGTGGAATCCCTGCAGAGGCAGCCAGGAAAAGCAGGAATTTTTACCTGGATTTTGTCAGGATGCTCCAGCAGTGCTGCTCTGGGGGATGATTCTAGCTCTGGGAAATGTGGGGCCCATCCATGGATCCATCCCAGCAGCTCCCATCTCCTTATCCCTCCAGTTCCCATTTTCCTTAATGTTTTTATGCATTTGGGGAGATTTGGGTTCATCACTCTTGCATCCCTCCTGGCTCTTCCTGGCACCTCGTGCTCATGGAACTCATTCCCACCCAGGCAGGGCAGGAATTTGAACAGATCCCACCAGATTTGGGATTTAGAGCTGATTCCTGCTGATCCCGTGGATCCCAGTACTGGGTACAAGACCCACAGCATGCCAGGAAAACATCCTGGGATGAGGATTCAGGAACATCTTCAGGCTTTTCCCCTCATTCCCACCAGGAAACCCATCCCAGGAGAAGCCGTGTTCCTGGTATGAGGCTATCACTGTACAATCGCTCACATTTCGATTTCAAAGAAAGGCTGGCAAAAATTCTGAAATTTTCACCCCATGCTCATGGAACTCATTCCTACCCAGGCAGGGCAGGAATTTGAACAGAACCTACCAGATTTGGGATTTAGAGCGGATTCCTGGTGATCCCATGGATCTGGGCACAAAATGCCAGGAAAACATCCTGTGATGAGGATTCAGGATCATCCCCGGGCTTTTCCCGTCATTCCCGCCAGGAAACCCATCCCAGGAGAAGCTGCATTCCTGGAGTGGGGGTGTCACCGTCCAACCCCCCAAATTTCGATTTCAAAGAAAGGCCGGCGAAAAAATCTGAAATTTCGCCGCGTTCCCTCTGCAAAGCCACTCCGGGCTGGAAAATAGGCCAATTTCCACCTTATCTGCTGCCTCCAGCTGGGATGTGAAAAGCTCCGAGGAAAGAAAGCCCATCTCGGCTTTATCTCCTCACCGCAAAGTTTAATTATCCGCGGCTGTTCCGCCGCATTGTGGCCGTGCCCGCGCGGGGACAGCGGCAGTGACAGGGACTGGGACAGCCACAGATGGCACCTCCCAGGCGGTAATACCTGGATTTTTCTAGCTGGGATGGGTCAGGCAGGAATATTTCTCCTTTTTCTTGCTTTTTTTTTACTTTAAATTTTATTTTATATATATTTATATATATCTGCCGTCTGTGTCGAGGAGCAGGAATTTCTCAGCTCGCGCTCGTTCCGTGCCCACGTGCGCAGGACCTGTGTGGGATCCGTGAGGAGCCGTGGTGTCCATCAATTATTTATAGCAGGAACGGCTTCGTTTTGCTCCTCGTTTATTCCCCATTAGCTCCATGGTAAATACAGGGGGAAAAAAAACAGGGATGGAGGCACCGAGGAACTCCAGGAATAAATCCACCAAGGAGGGGGCAAATGTTAGGGGATGGGGAAGGGCTGGGAGTTGGAGGGAATAAAAAGCTTTAATCCAAGAAGGGTTTAAATACTCTTCTAAATGTCAGCTCCTTAATAGCTTGTCCTGAGTCCCGGCGTGCTGGGAAATGGAAATGGTGGAGAGATCCCGTTCCCGTTCCCAACAGGAGCTTTCCCCATTTCCATCTCCTCTCCCTGATCGCTCCGATTGCATTTAATTCATCAATTTCTGTTTGGGTGGGCTTTTTTTTTTTTACTTCCTTCTCCACCCTTCCCCTCTTCCTCTCATTTTCTTTCTGGTGTTCAGCCAGAAATTAAATTCTTGCCTCGGGAAGATCTGGGGAGCAATAGGGGGTGATGGTTTTTTATGTTTTAACACCCCCCTGCTTTGGTGGATTGGGATGTTGGATTAATGGAATACTTAATGCAAAAAGAGGGCGGGGGGGGGGGGGAAGGAGGAATTTTGCTAATGGATTTCAATTCCAAACCCCTCAGCCCTGAGGGCCCTTCCAGAAAAATGAGGGCAGTGCTGGAGCCTGGGAGAGCTGTTTGGACCTCCCAGGGTGGGGGTGAAAGGAACAGAAATTCCTTAAAAAAGGCAAGGAAAACAGAAATTCCATAAAAAAAACAAGGAAAAGCCAAGCTGGTGCACTGGGTTGGGAGGGGGTGCTCAGGTGGATGTGACATGCCCAGGATTTCTCCCACTGAGCAAGAATTTGGGATTCCCAACCCTTGGGATCCGCCTGGTTCGGTTTATTTCCCTTTTTTCCCTGCTTTATTTCCCTTTTTTACCCTCTGCAGGCTGGAATTCCCTCCCTGGCTCCAAGGCGTTCTTTTGTTTGTGTTTGTTTATCAAGGACACTGTGGTTTAGGGGAAAAAAAAAAATCCAAAATCCACAGAAGTTGAAAGGCAGAGAGATCAAGATCCATCATTTTAGGAGAAAACCAACAGTGACTGCAGCGATTCCCGGGAGGATCGGAGCTGTCACCGCTGTCACTTCCTGCTAAACAGCCCTCCAAGAGCATTTGCATGGAAAACACATTTACATGGAAAAGCCATTGCCTCTCCGAGCAGGGGAATCCTGCTGGCAAACAGAATTCTGGGATGGAATGGGCTGGGAGGGATCTTCAGCTCATCCCACCCCTGCCATGGGGACACCTTCCACCATCCTGGGTTATCCCAGCCTGGCCTTGGGCACTTCCAGGGATCCAGGGGCAGCCACAGATTCCCTGGGAATTCCATCCCAGCCCCTCCCCACGCTCATTCCTTCCAAAAATCCCACCCCAATCTCACTTTTCCCAGTTTGAAACCATTCCCTGTGTCCTGTCCCTCCATCCCTTGTCCCCAGTTCCTCTCCAGCTCTCCTGGAGCTCCTTTCAAGCCCTGGAATGTGCTGGAAGCTCTCCCTGGATCCTTCTCCTCTCCAGACGAGAACCCACAGCTCTCCCAGCCTGGCTCCAGAGCTGCTCCATCCCTCTGATCTCTCAATCCAACATCTCCAGCTCCTTCCCGGGATGGGATCCAGGAGCAGCACAATCCAAAGGGAATTTTGGGGCCAGTCCAGCCTTTTCCAATGGAACAGGACCTTCCTTCCAGCCTTTCCCAATGGAACAGGACCGTCCTTCCAGGTTTTCCCAGCAGTGAGAGCTGCAGGAGCTGAGGCTGAGCTCCTCCTCCCATCCCTGCCAGCCCCAGGCAGGGTTTGGAATCCTCTGGGAACAGAAAATTCTCCTTTCCCTGGTCCCACAAACTGGGAATGTGGTTCCAACCATTGGAGACATCCTGCTCCTAATTCCAAGGCAGATCCTCCTCCTTCAGGACAGGGTTTGGATCCTTGTCTGGGGAATGAGGAGATGAGACCAGTGCAGAGGCTGGGAGGGATGGAAATGCCAACATTCACAACCGCAACATGGGATTTCCCAAAGCAACTCTCATCCCTGTTCCAAACAATCCCATCTCCATGGCCCTGAGGCTCTCCAGCTCCAGACCACGTTGGATTTTAATCTCCCTGAAATCCATTCCAAACCATTCTTTGGGATTCTCCTCCAGGCTCTGCTTTGGGATGATCAGCTCCAGACCACCTGGATTTTAATCTCTCTGAAATCCATTCCCAGCCATTCTTTGGGATTCTCCTCCAGGCTCTGCTTTGGGATGATCAGCTCCAGAGAATCTGGATTTTAATCTCTCTGAAATCCATTCCCAACCATTCTTTGGGATTCTCCTCCAGGCTCTGCTTTGGGATGATCAGCTCCAGACCACGTTGGATTTTAATCTCCCTGAAATCCATTCCCAGCCATTCTTTGGGATTCTCCTCCAGGCCCTGCTTTGGGATGATTGAACTCCAGCTTCACCCTGAGGCTTTTGTCAAATTAAATTGCGGCTTTATGGGATTAAATCTATTTATTTTATAGAAATATGGGGTGGGGAAAGCTCAGCTTAATTCCTTGGAGAGAAAACTCTGCCAGGTGAGGGAATTTGGAGCACCTGGACCAATTCTGGAGGATTTTAAAGCAAAAGGAGCAGTGCCCAGCCTGGATGTCTGGAAAATTAAACCAACCAAGCTCTGGTTGAAATAAAACCTGACCTGGTCATTAATCCTGGGATCCATTTCCAAAGGTCAGGTGCTGATTTAAAAACAACCTCGCTCCATCCCCAGGCAGTTGGGCATTCCTGGGGGAATTTCCATGGCCATCATTAGGTAAAATGTCAGGTTCAGCGTGGGAAGCGGCAACTTCTGGCCTTAAAAATGACAAATTTGGGCAATTTCAACCAATTCTGCTCTGAAACCCGACCTGTTCCAGCTTCAGGCGCTGCAGCTTTTTGTCCCTCCCAGTTCCAGGGAGGGAAAGGATGGAAAAATTGGAAAGATGGGATGAGCCCAGGGACACATGGAGGAGCTCAGCTCCTCCCTGGCAAGGCTGGGATTAAAATCCAGCTTTTCACAGCACAGTTCAGGCAGGGTTTGGTTGCTCCAGGCACTGGGTGCTCCCGGATTTTTTCCATATGCTGGGAAAAATGAATAATAGAGTGTTGGTTTGGGAGTCTTGGACACAATTAGGGATTAAAACAGCTCCTTGCACTTGGGGGCTGCTTCCAAACTATCCCAAACCCTCCTTTTCCTCAGGAAATAATTTGGGAATTGTTTATAAGGATAAATCAGGAGTTAATTCAATCAGGGAGGGAGGCACAGGCAGGGAGGGATTTGGGATGTAAAACTGAGAGATTCCAGCTCCACTTCGTCCTTTCCCCATGATCCAGGGAGAAGTTTCCATCTGGCCAAGGAATTCTGTGTCACTCCAGAGCACACAAATGATCCCAAAGGCCCTGGGGGAGTCATGCTGGCAGATGTTGGAGCAGATTTCCGAGGAGCTGCAGGGGGATGCACTGGAAGGTCTTCCCTGGTGGAGACGGAAAATGGGGAAAAATCCCTGGGAATGTAGCCAGGTCAGAGGGTCTGACTGGGTAAATCAGCAAAATTCCAGGGCCAAATCCTGGCCCAGGAAAACGTGGGGGGATTTGGTACAGAGTGAGCTGCTTGGGTTCCTGCCGACCTTGGAAATGACCCAGGATGAGCTACAGGATTGTGGAATGATTTGGGTGGGAAGGACTTTAAAATTCATCTCATTCCATGCCCTGCTATGGACAGGGACATCTCCCACCATCCCAGGTTGCTCCAAACCCTTCCTTGGTAAAATCCAATGTCAAAACCACCCCAAGAAATTTCCTGGATTTGTGGAGAACATGTAACTTCATCCCACCTGGAACTTTTTCATCTAAGAATTTTCTTCTTACTGTTAAATCCCAAAAATTCAAAGTTCATCTTCTTCTACCCCATTCCTTAGACAGGAACATCTCCCACTATCCCAAGGTGCTCCAAGTCATTCTGGGGTTAAATCCAACATGAAAACCACACCAAGAAATTTCCTGGATTTGTGGAAGATGTGTAACTTCATCCCAACAAAAACATCCATGGAAAAGCTAAAATCTGATGGATGAGGACGCCTGTCCTGTTGGAATCAATATTTCCCTGTTTTCCTCCCGTCTTTTGGCACACCAGGGTGTTCCCACTCCGCGTTTGGCACCAGATTTCCTTCCTCCAGGAGAAAATCCCATTATTTCCATGTATTTAATCACAGAAACTCTTCCCTGATTAACGTTCGGGGTCCTTGGGGAAGGAGGGAGTGAAAAAGAGAAGGAAAGCAACCCAGACTTGGCGCCAGCAGCCAAACAAGGAAAGGATGATGGATAAGGAAAGGGAGGAGAGGGAATTGGGCTCTTCCCTTCTCCAGCAGCCCCGCAAATCCCATCCCTCCGTTCCCTGTGAATTCCCAGCCTCTGGCAGGGGGTTTCCCAATATTAATTAACTTTATTTATCGCTGCTGGCAGAGTGGCTCCTGCAGTAAATCAAGCAATTAAAGCCTCGGGATTGCCCTGGGAAGGGAAGGATCCAGGTGCCAGGGAGGATTTGTTTTCTGCTTCATGTTTTATTCACACGCTCTCTGCTGCTTCTGTCCGGAGTGGAGGAATTCAAATTCGCCGTTTGGCAGCAAAAAATGCCAAGGAAAAGTGGAATGGGCTCCCCAAAATCTCCCTCAGCCTTGGCCAATAAATGGAAGTCATGGCACCAGGGTGAGGTTTGGATTTGGCTCCTCAAAATCTCCCTCAGCCTTGGCCAAAAAAAAGGATTCATGGCACCAGGGCGAGGCTTGGAGAGGATAAATCTTCTGAGTTTGTCCTGCTGGTGAAGTTAAAAGCTGAAAAAGCTGTAAAAAATATTTTTTAAATTAAATTAATTTTATTGAATTTATGAATGATGAATTTTATTAGTAATATAATGTATTGTTTATAAAATTTAAAATTATTATTTTTATGTTTATTATTAATTATTTTATTTATTGTTTATTATATTTACTTATTATTATTTATTGTTTCTGAAATTTAAATTTATTATTATTTATTGTATTTATTACTAATGATTTTATCTATTGTTTATTATATTTATTTATTATTATTTATTGTTTCTAAAATGTAAATTTACTCCTTAGGAATTATGTTTCCTGCTTCAAGATTCTAAAATGGAAGGTGAATTGTTTTAAATAAGAATCTAAGAAGGAGCAAATGGAAAAAGGAACTATAAACGGTTAAAGCTGCTCCTGCCTGTGTTCAGCCCTGGTGGTTTTCCCCAAAATCATGGAATTTGGAGTCTGGAAAAGACCCCCAGGACCAAAATTGTTCCTTCTGGGGATGCCAGGGACACCCTGCAGGCTCCAGAGCTGGGGAGAACCTGGAGCTCGCCTGGGGAGGCTTCGGCTGCTCCGAGGGATTTGTTGGCAGCAGGTCCGGATTTAATTGAATGTGGTGAGAAGAAAACACCGGGAAGAAACGAGAGGAAAAGCCCGAGTGGGATCTGAGGGAGACTCTTGGCTCCTCGCAGCGCTCACACTTCGCTGCTAATTACGGGGAAAAAGCAGCAATCCCTGGGGGAAGTGGCGAGGGAGCAGCTCCAAACCCTCAGCGAGAGTGGGAAATGTTCCCTGCTTTCAGGATTGTTCTTTTCTTTAATTTTGACTTCTTTTTTTCCCCATTTTAACCAGTTTTTTGGGGTCTGATTTCTGAGGCCTGGAAGATCCATTTTGCTTGCAACGTGGTTGGGATGAGGAGATGCTGGGAAAAGGCAGCAGTGAGGATTTTGTGGCTCTCCACAAGTCCCTGAGAGGAGGGGTCGGGCTCAGCTCCCAAGGGGACACGGGATCCTCCCAAGTTTCCCAAACATCCCAAATAAATTCCAACACCCCAAGCTCTCTCAGGCTCTCTCCCAGTGCTCCAGAGCTCTTCCAGAAGTTGGAAAAGCAGCATTTCTGAAGATGTTTCCATGGGAAGGTCTTAATTTCTTCAATTTCTAGTCAACATTGAGTCGATTTTTTCATTGAGTTCTTGGGGGTTTTTCCCCTCCCAAAGTCTTGGTTGAAATCCTAAGATTTCATTCCTGATGATAGTTTCCCAAACAAATATGGAAAAAAAAAAGCAGAACAAAAACCTGCTGTGAAAATGAAAGTTGTTGTGGAAAGAGGTAAAATCTCCAAGCACAGCAGAATTCCCAGAGGGCGTTGACACCCCCGGAAGAGGCTTTTCCAATAGGCTGTAGGAATGTAGTTTTCCTTCATTAAAAATCGATAATTAGGCACCCCTGGGTGATAATTGCCCTCGTTTATTCCTGCATTTGAGAAGGGTGGGTGAGGCCTTTGCTGTCTCCCTGGGGAATTTTCAGATTTTGGGGCAGGGAAGGGAATGACTCCAGCAGAAAAGAGGGAAGAGCATCCCAAAGGTTTGAGCATCCCAAAGGTTTGAGCATCCCAAAGGTTCTGCGGTCAGGACAAGGGGCAGAGGAGAATTTGGGATCCTCCTGCACCCTGGATCTGCTCCAGACGGCTCCAAAATCAAGGGAGGGAGAAGGAATAGGCACGGTTTTTGCAAAGCCGAGCTTGGCCGAGCTGCTGAAACCCAAACCAGGAGATTTTTGCTAGAAACCAGTAAGATCCATGTCAGGGCGAGCTTTTTATTCTGATTTATTTGCTGCTGGAATTCTTGACGAATCCAAGGCTGCCCAGCAATTAAATTACATTTAATTTAATTAGATCAGAGCTGAGGGGAGCTTCCCTCTCCCTCCACGATGCCAGGGAAAGAAAAATGAAACATTTCAAGGGAAAAGCACGACTTGGGTTTGAAAAAGGTGGGGGGGGGGGAAGGGTGAATTTATCCGAATGAAGAAAGGGGAATGTAATGAATTCCCATCGAGCAGGAAGCCTGGAGAGAGAATCTGAAGTTGGGGGATTCATCGAGGCCATAATTGCCCCATGTTTATTGATTTTCCAGAGATAACAAAACAAATGTTTGTGCAGATTGGGCTCCGTTTATTCCATTTATTTCCCCGCAGAGTTGATGTTTCTCTCTTAGAAAAAAAACCAACAAACAACAACAACAAAAAACAAAACCAAAAATGCTCTTAAATTCATTGTTGTTTTTCTGAGCTGGTTATTAAATTATTGCTGGATCCCACTGGCTCCATCTTCCTCAAATTGGTTTGTTTGGAAGGAGCTTCCACTTTGCAGCATTTTATGGAGCAGCTTTTTATTTTTCCCCCCTTAATTGTTGGCGTTAAAGGAGCAGGATCTGCCTCTGCCTGGTGGAATTCCAGAATCCTGGAATGGTTTGGGTTGGGAGGGATTTAAACCCCATCCAGTTCCAGCCTTGACACCTTCCACAGGATTGGATGGATCCAAGCTGGCCTTGGGCATTTACAGGGATCCAGAGGCAGCCTTGGCTCCTCTGGGAATTCCAGCCCACCTCCTCCCACTCTCCCAGCCAGGAATTCCTTCCTAAAATCCCACCCCAATCTTCCCTTTCCCAGCTTAAATCCCTTCCCTGTGTCCTGTCCCTCCACCCCTTGTCCCAAATCCCTTTGAAGCTCTCCTGGAGCCCCTGGGAGGGGCTCTGAGCTCTCCATGGATCCTTCCCTTCTCCAACTGAACATTCCCAGCCCTCCCAGAATCCAGAGGTGCTCCAGCCCTGGAGCAGCTCCGTGTTCTCCTCTGGATTGCTCCAGCAGCTCCAGGTCATTCTGCTGCTGGTGGCTGTGGAGCTGCAGCCTGGAACTCCAGCTGATAACTCCAGTTGATAATTCCATCTGATAATTCCAGTTTATAATTCTATCTGATCATTCCAGCTGATAACTCCATCTGATAACTCCATCTGATAATTCTATCTGATAATTCCCGTTTATAACTCTATCTGATAATTCTAGCTGATAACTCTAGCTAATAATTCCAGATGATAATTCCAGCTGATAACTCCCTCTGATAATTCCAGCTGATAACTCCAGTTGATAATTCCACCAGATAACTCCATCCGATAATTCTGGTTTATAACTCCATCTGATGACTCTAGCTGATAACTCTATCTGATAATTCCAGCTGATAATTCCAGTTTATAACTCTATCTGATAATTCCAATTGATAACTCCCTCTGATGATTCCAGCTGATAACTCCATCTGATAACGCCCCCTGCCCCCTGGGGCCCCCAAACGCTGCCCCTTTTCCTTGCGGAGAACCGGGATTAAGCTGGGAATGAGCTGTCCATGGTACCCGGTCCTTGCAAAGCTCATCCCGGAGTTTTGGATAACCCCGTGCATTCCCAGCCTTTCCCTGCATCACCAAATCCTCCCTTTAATCACAGCTCAGGCCCCGCCATCGGCGCTGCAGCAACACTTCCAGCTCTGATTGATTGGGATTTAAGTCCTGATTTTCTCTCCCAGCATAATCAGGCCTGGATGGGGAGATTTTGCCGGTGACAATTAAAATAATGAAAATGAACTTTAAGTGACATTCAAACACCGTCACCTGCTCCCAGCTCCACTCTCCCCCCCCTGGCATCCCGGGAGCTGCAATTTGGAGCATCATTCACCGCAGGCTGATTGCAGCTGCATCCATTCAGCTTCATCCGTGGAGCTCGAATCCTGCAGCAGCCTGAAAAGAAACTGGGAAAAAAAATTAAATAAAAGGAATTTTCAGGTGTCAGGACCTGCCCCTGCACTGGATTTCCAGGAAAGCTCGATGTTGGGATGCTCACAAAAAGCTGGAGCAGGTTCTGGAGGAGATTTCTTGGTGTTTAGGGTTGGGGATGAGCTCGTGGTGTTTGTGGGGCAGAATTGTGAGGCTTTATTGATTCCCAGATCGTTATTTTCTGATGCATCCAGACTACTGCAATCCATGGAATTACTCATGTGAACAAGGTCAGGAGCTGCTCCAGAGCCCAGGCTTACCCATCCTGCTGGATAAATCCCAGCCCAGCAAGGCCCAGCTCCTCCTGCTCCATTTGTTGGAGAGTTTCGAGGCTTCCACCTCATCCTGGATGTGAATTCCCAACCCTCACTCATGATTCTGCAAGGGTTTTCCTGCCTCTCCATCACCCCAGCATGGAATTGTTCCCTCCTTGAAAGCACTTCCTCCTTGGAATTGCTCACTCCTTGAAAGCACTTCCTCCGTGGAATTTTTCCCTCCTTGAAAACAATTCCTCCTTGGAATTGTTCACTCCTTGAAAACACTTCCTCCGTGGAATTGTTTCCTCCTTGGAAAAAATCTCTCCTTGGAATTGTTTCCTCCTTGAAAACAATTTCTCCTTGGAATTGTTTCCTCCTGGCCTTGGCAGCTCCTGTGAGGAATTCAAAGGGGGTCAGGGTTCTGGTTCTCCAGTGCAGGGAAATCTGTGAGTTCTGGTAAAAACTGGGTGGAAATCCCTCACTCCCCCTCATCCCACCCCATTCCAGGGCTTTTTGGGAAGGGATTTACCTCTCCAAAGCAGCTGCAGCCGCCCTGGCACCGGGATCCCCCAGGCTTGGCTGCCTCCTCCACGGAATCAGCTCCAGGCTGGGATCTCACTCCTGTGTTTTGCTCCAGGAAAGGAAAGCAAATCCTGCCATCCATGCCCGTCACTCCAACCCTCCCAACACCTCCCAGGCTGCCAGGGATGCCAGCGCTGGGAGTTTTCCCTCTGCCTCCCTCAGATCCTAGGTTTTCCCCCGAGGTGGCAGCGCGTGCACCTCGTTGATAAGGAAGGGTTGGGAGCGGCTTTCCCGAGCCAGGGATCAGTGCCAGGAGAGTTCTGCCGAGGGATTGAGGGGGTTGGGGGGTGGCTGAAAAAGCTGGGAGAGCTGGGAATGTTCACCTGGAGAGGGGAAGTTCCAGGGAGACCTTGGAGCCCCTTCCAGGTTCTGAAGGGACTCCAGGAGAGCTGGGGAAAAGGGATGGAGGAACAGGACACAGGGAATGGCTTCCCACAGAGATTGGGGTGGGATTTTTGGAAGGAATGAGCATGGGGAGGGGCTGGAATGGAATTCCAGAGCAGCTGTGGCTGCCTCTGGATTTCTGGAAGGGGGAAGAGAAACTTTTCCCAAGGGGGAAGAGAAAGCTCAGGGAGAGCTCAGAGCCCCTTGCAGGGCCTGAAGGGGCTCCAGGAGAGCTGGGGAGGGACTGGGGACAAGGGATGGAGGGACAGGACACAGGGAATGGCTCCCACTGCCAGAGAGCAGGGTTAGATGGGATTTTGGGAAGGAATTCCTGGCTGTGAGGGTGGGAAAGGGGCTGGGATAGAATTTCCATGGAAGATCCCCCTGGATCCCTGGAAGTGCCCAAGGCCAAGTTGGGATTACTGGGACAGTGGAAGGTGTCCCTGGGCATGGCAGGGGTGGCACTGGCTTATCTTTAAGGTTTTTTCCCACCCATTGCAGGATTTTGGGATTCTCCAATCTCCCAGCAGGAGCGGGAGACGACCCAAGCCCCTGTGCCGCCTCAGGATGTGGCAGTGACACTGATTTTTCTCAGGGATGTTTTGTCCCCACGCAGAGCAGCTTTATCTCCAGCTCTGCAGGAGCACTGGGAGCTGGGAAGGGCTGGGAAGAGCTGTCAGGCAGGAGCTGTCTGGGCTCCCTGGAATGCTCCCATCCATCTGCCAAGGGAGGTGACAAAGCCTTGGCTCGGCTCTTCCCGAGTTTGGAGCCAGGAGCTGCGAGAACAGGAGAGCCCCGGGAGTGCCACCAGTCCCCAAAGATTGCTGGGAGTTGGCAAAGCTCAGGTGTCGCAGACATCTTTTATGGAAAATCCTTTCCTTAGGGTTTTTCCTCCTGAGAAGCTGGGAGGCCTCAGGAACAAAATGTAAACAATGGTTATCTGCTGCTGTGAAATGCAACAGGTGCATCTGTGATTGGCCCATGTTGGATGTTTGAAATTAATGGCCAATCACAGCCCAGCTGGCTCGGACAGAGAGCTGAGCCACAAACCTTTGTCATCATTCTTTCCTATTCTATTCTTAGCCAGCCTTCTGATGAAATCTTTTCTTCTATTCTTTTAGTATAGTTTTAATGTAATATATATCATAAAATAATCAATCAAGCCTTCTGAAACATGGAGTCAGATCCTCATCTCTTCCCTCATCCTCAGACCCCTGTGAACAGGGTCACACTCAGGAATGCTGCTGGGATGTGGAAAAAGGGCTTTGAGGGCTCCAAAACCGTGGCTCAGCTGGCAGGGACACACCATGCATTGTCCCTGCTTTCAGATGTGTCACCTGTGTTGGCTTGCGGGCTCAGGGACCCTTCACTGCTCCTTCCTTCGTTTCCTGATCATCTCCAAATCCTCCTTCTCCCAGCTTCGGGTGCTGCCTGGGAATCCCCATCCCATCCAGGTGGGCTCTTGGCCATGTTCAGGCACAGATTTTCTCCCAGTTTATCCCAGTTTGTCTTGGGATGTGATGGGCAAGGGAAGTGCTTGAGGAGTTCCAGGAGGAGGGGACAGAACCCGCTGGGAAAAGGCAGAGCTGCTCCTGGGAAATCATGGCTCATTTTCCTGAGGAGCCCTGGAATTCTCCCAAAATTGGAGGCAGAGATTTTGGGGCGGCACCTGTGGAGGTGTAGAAGGGCTGGGGATGCAGGGGAGGGGACAAACCCCAATCTGTGACATCAAAAATCAAATTGCCGTGGTCCCCTATCAGCAGCTCTTCACTCCTAATTACCCACAGATAACGAGCGAGCACAAGAGTGGGAGATATCAGGATAATTTACTGCTCATCAAAGGAAAAAAACATTGGAATTGTTCGTCTTCAGTGTCTCCAGCTCCGTACCAAGGATCCTGCCCAGGAGACCCTCCTGACAGCCCTGCCAAAAATCCATCACAGCCATTAGCAACAAAGTTATTAGCTGGTAATTAACTCCGTAATTAACTCCGGCAATCAACATGGAGATCTAACGGGAACTCGAGTTAAATCAAGGGCCATTAATGAGCGCCAAGATCTCTCCACTGCGGCGGCGGCGACAACACCGAAGGCTTCCTGGAGGAGCCTTGGGATCATCCTGATGGTGCCAGGGTTTGGCAGAGCCTTCTGCTCCCTCCTTCCCATCCTTCCAGCATGGGAATCCCACATTTCCAACTTCCAGCCTCTCTGCATCCACTCCTCCTCATGGCTCCCAAGGAGGTTTTGAACCTTGATGAGTTTTTGGACCTTGGCGAGTTTTTGAACCTTGGTGAGTTTTTGAAGCTTGATGAATTTTTGAACCTTAGTGAGTTTTTGAAATTAATTTCTCCTCCAAATTCACTTCTTCTCCTTTCCACAAAGGAATTGTCACCTCCTGGTGCTCAGGCCACTCTTCTGTCATCTCTTTTCTGTCTCTTCTCTTTTCTGTCCCAGGCCTCTTTTCTGTCCCTTCCTGGTCTCCAGGCCTTTTTTTTTTTGTCACCTCTTGTCCCTCAGGCCACTTTTCTGTCACCTCCTGGCCCTCATGCCACTCTTCTATAATGTCCTTGTCTCCAGGCCTCTTTTTTGTCACCTCCAGGTCCTCAGACCCCTCTTCTCCCTGCTCTGCCCTGCAGCCACTCCACCTCCAGTGGGTTTTATCCCCCCATCCCCTCCCTTTCCCTGGAGAAGCCTCTCTGGATCAGGATTCCCACTGCCAGCCCTGCTGCTCCTCCCTCTCTGTGTGGAGAGGCAGCAGCTCCAGCATTTCACGGAGTTCTCCTCAAGGACACTGAGGCAGCTCCTCAGGAATGATCCGGTGCCAGGCTGGAATATCAAACAGCAGCCCCGGCAGCCCTCACGGATCTCCTGCAGCATTCCTGATATCCTAATCTGAAATGGGAATCAGGGGGAGGCCCAGCCCTTTCTAACGGCTGTTTGTTCTCTTTTTTTATAATAATTTCTTTTCTTTCTTTTGCTGTCAGAACAGAGATCCCAGGGAATCCTGTATCTCCAGCAGCAATCAGTTTAAACACGGCCCGCTATCAGCGTGGGACACGGCTGAGTGCGGATAACGAGGGGTAATTCCGTGGCTTTCTGAAATAACCTTGGCTGGTAGAGAGAAGGGAAGAGCAGAGCAGGGAAAAGGTGTGGGAAAAGCACGTGGAGGGTGGGGAGTGGCTGGGAAGGGGGAATCCCTGGCTCCTGTGTGATGGCGTCATCCCAGGATATCCCAGTCCCCCTGACTCTCAGCAGGACATCCCAAACTTCCTGGTTCTCATTATCCCAGAATATCCCCATCCTCCTGGTTCCCATCAGGATATCCCGCTCCTCCTGGCTTCCATCATGTGAGCTGATCCTCCCAGCTCCCATCATCCCAGAACACCCCAATCCTCCCAGGTCCCATCATCCCAGGACATCCCACTCCTCCTGGTTCCCATCATCCCAGGACATCCCACTCCTCCTGGTTCCCATCAGCACATCCCAATCCTCCTGATTCCCCTCATTCCAGGACATCTTGCTCCTCCCACTCCCATCATCCCAGAACACCCCACTCCTCTGGCTCCCATCAGGACATCCCAATCCTCCCATCTCCCATCATCCCAGGACATCCTGCTCCTTCTGGTTCCCATTAGGACATCCCAATCCTCCTGGTTCCCATTATCCCAGAACACCCCAATTCCCCTGGTTCCCATCGAGACATCCCGCTCCTCCTGGCTTCCATCATCTGAGGATATCCTGATCCTCCCATCTCCCATCATCCCAGAACACACCAATCCTCCCATCTCCCATTATCCCAGACATTCTGCTCCTTCTGGTTCCCATCAGGACATCCCATTCCTCCTGCTTCCCATCATCCCAGGATATCCCACTGCTCCTGGCACCCACCTTCCCAGGGCATCCTGCTCCTTCTCCAGCCTTGGAACCCCCAAAATCCCGAATTACCCACAGACAACATCCAAGCAGCCAGGAGAAAGTCTGGGGAGATGTGATGCCCATGGACTCACCCTGGTTCTCCCCTATTTTCTTAAATCCCCCTCCCGATGATGTTTTTCCCTGTGGGATGACATTCCCAGCAGTTCCCACTGGCAGGAAGGATTCTCGGAGTGCCTGGAGCAGAGTCAGGCACCAACACCTCCCTCATTCCCTCAACCTGTGAGCGGGGCCGAGCCTCTCCGTGTGTATTCCTTGATATATCACTTAATAAAACTTTATGGAGCCAGGACGAGGAATCCACACGGAACAGATGAACTGGGATTGAAATATGGCCCAATTAAGGCTGGAGCAGGCCTGGCTTTGCTTGGAGCATCCTCCAGCTTGAAATGAAATCCTCACCCAGGGAGATAAATCAGAGAAACCCCAACCCTGCCGCACTCCTGAGCGAGCAGGGAGCAGCCAGGCTCGGGGTTGTTGGGAAAAGACAGATTCCAGCTGGGATGGGGATGTTTGCAGCTTTCTCCCCGGGGCTGGGCTCTTCCCCAGCTTTTCCTGGCTCATCCCTGCGGGAGGAAAAACAAACGCAGCAAATTGTTTTGCCGTGGTGTTCCCACAGCTGCAATTAAAGCCCATTCAGGCTCCGTGTTTATTTCCCCTCCTTCCATGTCCTCTTTTTTATTTCCCTGCAAGAAAAGGGGATTATTTTTAATTACAGTTTTACAGTCGATTAATGAACCTCAACAGTGTGGTAATAAACGGGATGGAGGCACCAGGACATGAGGAGCTTCCACAGATTCCAGCGGGTTCCAGAAGGATTATTTATCCCCAGGCTGCCCTGTGGAGACTGGGAGGTGGGGATGGAAAACAGGCAGGCTGTGTTCTCCTGGATTCAGGCTGGAATATCCCAAATATCCTCCCAAAGTGGTCCTGGGATGGCTCTGAGCATCTTGGGGGCACTGAGGGGGAGCTCAGCTCAGGTCTGCCCCGTCCCACACAAATATCCTGGTGTTAATGCAAATTATCCCGGAGTAATTCCACAGAGTTAAAACCCCTCACAATTCCCATTTTTTTGGCACAGAGGGATCTCACCCGTGGCGTCGGAGGCTTTGTTTTTCATCAAACCCAGCTTTAGTCTCTCCCCCTCCGAAGGCAAGGAAAGCTTTGGGTTTTGTGCGTGTGGAAAAGGTCATTCCAGCAAAACACCCGGAGCCCAGCGCGCGGCTTTTATTGAGGTGAGGAGGATTGAAATCCTGCCAAGCCCAGGGAAACGGGGAAAACAAACGCTCCAAAAACCCAGAGCAAAACTCCAAAACCCCAACCAAACCCTGCCCACGCCTTCCAGCAGGGATGAGAGCACGGATTTGGGGCAGGGCATGGATTGGGTCAGCTCAGCCCTTCCCCAGCCCTTCCCATCGTGTTGTTCCTGTGGAATTTCCATCCAGAGGGGAAGTTGGGTTTCAATCCCAATGGAAAGCCCCCAAATGTTCCCAGGGCTTTATCCAGCCTTTCTCCTGGGTTTTCCTCCTCAGATCCTCCTCAGGAACCTTTTGCTCCTCTTCAGCTCCTGGAGCTCTGAGTGGGAAAGAAGGAATGGGAAGAGGCTCAGGAGCAGGATTGGAGCTGTGGGAATGGGTTGGGTGGGAGAGGACCTTAAATCCATCCAGTGACACCTCCCACTGTCCCAGGGTGCTCTAAGCCCCATCCAGCCTGGCACTGGGCACTGCCAGGGATCCAGGGGCAGTCACAGCTTCTCCAGGAATTCCAGCCCAGCCCCTCCTCACACTCACAGACAGGAATTCCTTGCCAATATCCCATCAAATCTCCCATTTTCCAGTGGGAAGCCATTCCCTGTGTCCTGGCCCTCCATCCCTTGTCCCCAGTCCCTCTCCAGCTCTCCTGGAGCCCCTTTAGTCCCTGGAATGTGCTGGAAGCTCTCCCTGGATCCTTGTCCTCTCCAGGTGACCATTCCCAGCTTCTCAGCCTGACTCCAGAGGGACTCCAGCTCCTTGTCTGAGATTCCATCTATCCATCCATCCATCCATCCATCCATCCATCCATCCATCCATCCATCCATCCCTTTATCCCTTTATCCCCTTAAACCCCAGACCTGTGCCCCAGAATGAACAGCTGAACATTAAAATCCCTTTCCCAGGTTTTTCTGGTATTTCCAGGAACACAGGTGAGGACTGTTCACCTTTAACAACTCCTCCACGACTTTTGGGATTTTTTTCCCCACCCTTTAAGCCAGGGATGTGCGGAATTCCTGCACATTCGGGTAGGGCAGGAATGCCACCCCTCCACAAAATGCATTAAAACAGGGAGAGGCGATGCAATTTCCCAAAGGAAAGAGCAAAGGGACCCCTGTGGATCTGCAGCCCCGCTCTCTCCTATCTCCAAGGCTCCATGTGCTCCTGGCCCTGCTCTGATAAGGCTCCTTTGAATCCCTTTTCAATCCCTGTCCTCCCCTCCCATTGGCTGCTGCCTTCCCGAAAATCTGCCATGAAAGGGAAAGCAAAAAAAAAAAAAAAATAAAAACAAACCAAAAAACCAAACCTGAACGGCTCAGGGCTGAGTGAAATCTGTTTGTTTGGGGTTCATGGAGCGTTTTTCTAGGAAAGGAGAGGGATGTCAGCTCCAGGCTGGGAATGGGGGGTTGGGATCTCCTTTTCCCACAGGGAATGGGGGAATCAATAAATCCCTTCAGACTGAAGGGTGAGGGATGGGATGGGATGGGATGGGATGGGATGGGATCCATGGGATGGGGGAATTTGGGGTGGAGTGAGGGATAGGGTGTGGGAATTTGGGATGGAAAGGACCAGAGTGGAGTGAGGGATGGGATGGGATCCATGGGATCTGTGGGATGGATGAGATGGGATTGGATTCATTCGATGGGATGGGATCCATGGGATGGGGGAATTTGGGGTGGAGTGAGAGATGGGGTTTGGCAATTTGGAATGGAAAGGACCAGGGTGGAGTGAGGAGTGAGATGGGATGGGATGGGATGGGGTGCGATTGAATCCATGGGATGGGATGGGATGGGATCAATGGAATGGGATCCATGGGATGGAGGAATTCAGGGTGGATTCTTTGCTGGAGCCAAACCCGCAGCAGGATGTGAAATTCCCATCCAGGCCTCATCCCACCCTCACTCCAGCAATTCTCCTGGAGGAACATTTGGGGTTATTTGGAGCTTTTGAAGGTTTATTAGTTATAAACAGGTTTGGAATTGCATTCCCAGGATTTAATTGGCTCCTTCCCGGCACCAGCAGATGGGAGCTGCTGCCTTTATGGGCATCCAGCTGCTGGAAAATCCCCTTTTCCTGGGAAGGGACAATGATCCGTGTCCCTCTGGAATGGCAGCAGGGACAGGAGGGGATCCGGGGAATGAAGCACTAAAACCACGCCATAAACCCCATCCCCATCATTAATGAAAAGTTGTGATTTTCCAATGAAAACCCTGGAATGGGGCTTGGGGGTGGCCTTGGGTTCATGAACATCCAGGAGAATACATGGATCCGTAATTCTGTCCATCCTCATGGAGGAAAACTCAGCTAGATCTGTATTTTTAGCCCAAAAATTGATTTTTAAAAATAATTTGCCCATTAATTTAATATTTTCAGGTCTGTGCTGTCTCAAAGTTTTGGCAAATCCATGTCCTGATTTCCCATGATTTTGGAAAGAATCATCCCAGTTTTGTCATCCTTCAGCTCCCAAATTTTCCTCCTCTTCCTCCTTTTCCTCCTCCTCCTCCTCTTCCACACCTTCCCAAGTTCCAATGCAACAAAAACCACCACTTGGAAAAAAAATCAGATTTTTCCTTAAAAAACCCCCAACCCTGCAACTCCTTGAATTCCCAGCCACTAATTCCATTAATTATGTTATGATGCAATTAAGCATTTCATTTCCTGCCTATTAGAGCCTCAATTATTAATTAATAATTACAGATCATTAACTGATAATGTTCTCTTGGCAGCTGAATTATTCATCTCCCGCGACGGAGTTTTTTTTCCTTGACATTTCTCTCTCGTTTTTTCCTCGGAATTTGGACCTTTCCCAGCTCTGGGAAAAGCCAAAACTTTTGGGAATCTTCATAAAACCAGGAGGGAATCAGCTCATTCCAGGGAATCTTCCCTGATCCATGAGGGAGGAAATTCCTCAACCCTCAGTTGGAGGTGAAGAAGTGGCTGCTCCAAGGGGTCCCCAAATCCATAAATTTTGGGAGCAGTGGAGTCATAAACCTTGGGAAAGTGGAATTCCAGAGCATTCCATGGCCAGGGAAAGGTGGAAGGAGACATCTGGAGTCTTGGAGAACTCCAGGGCCAAGAAAAGCTGGGAGAAGGACACTGAGAATTCTGGAGAACTTCAGGGCAAGGAAAAGGTGGGAGAAGAATACCAGGAATCCCGGACCTTTCCAGGGGCAGGAGAAGGTGGAGACACTGGGAATTCTGGAGAATTCAGGGATCAGGAAAAGGTGGGAGAAGGACATCTGGAATCTTGGAGATCTCAGGGGAAGGTGGGAGGACGCTGGGAATTCTGGAGAACTCTGGGATCAGGAAAAGGTGGAGACACTTGGAATTCTGGAGAACTCAGGGATCAGGGGAAGGTGGGAGAAGGACCCCTGGAATTCCGGAATATTCTAGGGCCAGGAAAAGTTGGGAGAATGATACCGGGAATCCTGGAGAACTTCAGGACCAGGAAAAAGTGGGAGAAGTACACGGGAATCGTGGAGCTCTCCAGGGGCAGGAGAAGGTGGAGACACTGGGAATTCTGGAGCACTCAGGGATCGGGGAAAGTGGAAGAAGGACATCTGGAATTCTGGAAAACTTCAGGGCCAGGAAAAGGTGGGAGAAGGACTCTGGGAATCCTGGAGAACTTCAGGTCCAGGAAAAGGTGAAAGAAGGACATCAGGAATCCCGGAGAACTCCAGAGGGAGGAGAAGGTGGAGACACTGGGAATTCTGGGATGGGATGGAATCCATGGGATGGGATCCATGGGATGGGGGAATTTGGAGTGGAGTGAGGGATAGGGTGTGGGAATTTGGGATGGAAAGGACCAGGGTGGAGTGAGGGATGGGATGGGATCCATGGGATCTGTGGGATGGATGAGATGGGATTGGATTCATTCGATGGGATGGAATCCATGGGGTTTGGGAATTTGTGGTGGAGTGAGAGATGGGGTTTGGGAATTTGGAATGGAAATCAGGGATCAGGGGAAGGTGGGAGAAGGACACTGGGAATCCTGGAGAATTCCAGGGGCAGGAGAAGGTGGAGACACCTGGAATTCGAGAGCACTCAGAGATCAAGGAAAGGTGGGAGAAGGACCTCTGGAATTCTGGAGAACTTCAGGGCCAGGAAAAAGTGAGAGAAGGACACCAGGATTCCTGGAGAACTCTGGGATCAGGAAAAGGTGGAGACACCTGGAATTCTGGAGCACTCAGGGATCAGAGGAAGGTAGGAGAAGGACATCTCAAATCCTGGAGAGCTCTGGGATCAGGGGAATTTGGGAGAAGAACCCCTAGAATCCTGGAGAACATTCCAGGGCCAGAAAAAGGTGGGAGAAGGACACCTGGAATTCTGGAGAACTTCAGGGCCAGCAAAAAGTGAGGGAGGGACACTGGGAATCCTGGAGAACCCTGGTATCAGGAAAATGTAGAGACATCTGGAATTCTGGAGAACTCCAGGGCCAGGAAAAAGTGGGAGAAGAACATTGGGAATCATGAAAAACTCCAGGGGCAGGAAAAGGGGGGAGGAAGATACCAGGAACTCTGAAGCTCTCCAGATGCAGGAGAAGGTGGAGACACTGGGAGTTCTGAAGCCCTCAGGGATCAGGGGAAGGTGGGAGAAGGACACTGAGAATTCCGGGGCACTCAGGGATCAGGGGAGGGTGGGAGAAGGATCCCTGGAATCCTGGAGCAGTCAGCAGGCAGCAGGACACCCGGAATTTCCCCAAAGGGTTCATCCCTGCATTCACCATCCCCTTTTCCCCACAATCCCCCCCATTTCCCCATCTGACATTCCCACTCGGAATTGGAGACGCTGCTTCCACAAACCCCAAGCAGGGAAATGTTTATTTATTTATGGGATAAACAGGGAAGAGGCGATTTTTGCAATTTTTGGGAAAACAAAGGAACAAACCAAGCAGCTCCGGGGCCTTATCAGTGCTGAGCTCTCCTTATCTGCTCCAGAATCTCCATAATTTCCTCCGCTTCCCCTCGGAATGTTTGTTGTTTGAAGGTTGTTTACAACAGTTATGGAAGGAGGGAGGAAAATTCCATAAATGGACAGAATTTCCAAAAACCAAAAATTGGGAGCGGTTTCCCGACTGCATTTTCCTTCTGGAAGCATCCAAAGAGGATTAACAATGGGATATCGGGGAAGAGGAGAAAATCCATAGGCAAAATGTGGAGCGAGAGGGATGGGATTTCTGAGGGTGCAGGATGGGTTTGGAGGATTTAGGATGGATTGAGGGGCGTGCAGGATGGTTTTGAGAATTTAGAATAATTTTTGGGGATGTAGGATGGTTTTGGAGGATTTAGGATGGTTTTGGAGGATTTAAGGACAGTTTTTGGGAATACAGGATGATTTTGGAGGGTTTAGGATGGATTGAGGGGGATGCAAGATGATTTTGAGAATTTTGGGATAATTTTTGGGGATGCAGGATGGCTTTGGAGGATTTAGGACAGTTTTTGGAGATGCAGTATGGTTTTTGGGGATGCAGGATGGGTTTGGAGGATTTAGGATGGATTGAGGGGTGTGCAGGATGGTTTTGAGAATTTAGGATAATTTTTGAGAATGCAGGATGGTTTTGGAGAATTTAGGATGGTTTTGGGTGATGTAGGATGGTTTTGGAGGATTAAGAATAGTTTTGGAGGATTTAGGAATGGTTTTGGGGATGCAGGATGGTTTTGAGAATTTAGAATAATTTTTGGGGATGCAGGATGGTTTTGGAGGATTTAGGATGGTTTTTGGAGAATTTAGGAGAGTTTGAGAAGGATTCTGTGCCTCCCCAGGATGAGTTTTGGGACTGGGAGGAACCCAGGGATTTTGGGAAGCTGCAGCCCCTGCCAGGCCCTCCTTGAAACCACCTTCAAAGAGAATTCCCGAGGAACCCACGGGGCAGCTCCAGGGGTGGATTCTCCTTCTCCCGTTCCCCTGAGCTGCAGCCGGGGAATTCAGGCACCGAAGACAAAAGAAGGGGATTTTTTCTCCCCCTTTTTTTAAATTTAAATGAAGTTTTCTGAGTCACTGCCGGCCCTTATCAGCTCTTCCCACTTCCCGAGGATCCCATTCCCTTCCCCGTCCTCTGCCAGCTCCAGCCCGGATCTGAGGAGCTCTTCATTATCAGCTCTGCCTCCTGATAAGCTCCTGTTTATCAATTCCCTTCCCCTCCCAGAGATCTCCATTTGCTCGGCGGAGTTTTCTTTTGTTCCTTCCGATTTTTAATTTATTTATTTCCCTTTAAACCTGCAGATAAGGGAATTTTCCTCCTTCCCTGGCTCCCTTCCAGCCCGGCCCCTCTCGACTCTGCTCCCTCCCATCCAAACACTCTCCCAGCCCCGCCATCACCTCGGGATGGGATTTTTGGGGTGGTTTTGAGGAATTTCCCCACTTGGAGAAGATCTGTGGGGTACTTGCCCACCCCGACCCCAAGATCTGGGTGGGAATTTCACTTTCCAAGGGGTGCAGAAGGATTCTGGAGGGTGCAGGAGGATTCTGGAGAGTGCAGGAGGATTCTGGGGGGTCCAGAGGGAATCAGGAGGATTCTGAGGGGTGCAGGGAAATCCAGGGAGATGCTGCAGGATGCAGGAGGATACAGGAGGATGCCGAAGGATCCAGAAGGATTCAGGGGGATGCAGGAGGAAGCTGAAGGATTCAGAGAGGTTCAGGAGGATGCAGGGGGATCCAGAAGGAAGCAAAAGGATCCAGAAGGATCCAGGGGGATGCAGAAAGATCCAGAAGGATCCAGAAGGATCCAAAGGGATAGAGGAGTGTCCAGAACATTCCAGAAGGATTCAGAAGAATGCAGGAGGAATCAGAAGGATTCAGAGAGGTTCAGGAGGATGCAGAGGGATGCAAGGGGATCCAGAAGGATCCAAAGGGATGCAGGAGTGTGCAAAAGGATCCAGAAGGATCCAGAGGGATGCAGGAGGATCCAGAAAGATCCAGAAGGATCCAAAGGGATGCAGGAGTGTGCAGAAGATTCCAGAAGGATCCAGGGGAATGCAGAAGGATCCAGGAGGATGCAGGGGAGAGCAGAAGGTTCCAGAAGGATCCAGGGGGATGGAGGAGGAAGCAGAAGCATCCAAAAATATCCAGGAGGAAGCAGAAGGATCCAGGGGCATGCAGGAGGTTCCAGAAGGATCCAGGAGGGTGAAGGAGGTTCCAGAAGGATCCAGGGGGATGCAGGAGGGAGCAGAAGGATCCAGAAGGATCCAGGGCGTGCAGGAGTCAGCAGCTGCAGGGAGCTGAGGCCCCTGCTGTGCCTCCTCCAGGATGTCCCCACCTGCCCAGCAGGAAACGCTCCCAAAACCCCATTCCCTCCCCATCCATCCATTCCCTAAGCCAGGCTTTGTTAAACCAACACCTCCCAAACCCCCGATCCCCTTCCCTAAGCCAGGTTTTGTTAAACCAGTCCTCCCGGAGGAGGAGGAGGTGACAGCTGTGTCCCCCAGGGAATATTTACAGGCTGCCAAGCCGTGCCGGTGATCAGCAGCGGGGGTGGCGGCAGGGGCCATCCGTCACCGTCACCGCTGTCACTTCAGGGCCTCGCTGCTGCCGGGAGCGCCAAATCCATCAGCCGCACCTGCCAAGATCCCCCCAGGGTCCCACCAAGGTCCCCCCAAAGGTCCCACCAAGACCCCTCCAAGGTCTCCCCAAGATCCCCCCAATGTCCCCACCAAGGTCTCCACCAATGTCCCCCCAAGGTTCCCCCAATGTTCCCCCAAGGTTCCCCCACTGTTCCCCCAAGGTCCCCCATGATCCCACCAAGGTCTCCATAATGTTCCCCCCAATGTCCCCACCAAGGTCCCCCCAAGGTCCCCACTAAGGTCCCCCCAATGTTCCACCATAGAGGGGTCAGGGGACACCCAGGGGGGGACAGGGGACACCCAAGGGGGATGCCCAAGGGAAACAGGGGGAGAACAGGGGACACTCAGGGGAACCTCAAAAGGAACAGGGCACAGCTGGAGTGAGCAGGAAACACCAAGGGGACATCCAGAGAGAGCAGGGGACACTGAGGGGACACCCAGGGGGGACAGGGGACAGCCAGGGGACAGTCAGAGGACACAGGGGACACCCAGGGGACACTCAGCGGGATCAAGGGACACCAAAGGGACAACCAGGGGAAACAGGGGACAGCCGGGGGACACCTAGTGGGGATCGAGGGACACCCAGGGGACAGCCAGCAGGCACAAGGCCCTGGGGCAGGGTGCCCCTGGCAGCAGCAGTGGGAAGGGGCCGGGAATGCCTCAAGGAGGATCCAGCTGGGATCGACCCCGGCCGGGAAAGGGGCTCAGCCCTGGCCGGGATGGGGCCGGGGCGGGGAATGGGAACAGGGCCGGGGCCAGGTTGGGGACGGGGCCGGGATGGGGCCATTCGGGAGCGGGGCCGGGACCGCAGCCCTGATTTTGGAAGGGAATCGTTGCCATGGAAACGCATCCCGTCCTTTTTGACCGCCGGCGCTGAGGTGGGAGATCCAACAGGAGGAGGGGGTGGCTCATAAACGGGGAAAATCGGGATAAACAAACCCTGGCACAGGGAGCTGCTCATCCCGGCTGCTCCCTGCATGTGCCAAGCTCCGGGAGCATCCTGGGGGCTCTCCCTGCATCCCACCAGGAAATTCCTCATTTTTCCAGCTGCTTGGCATTGAACTTCCCTCAGGGAGCCCCCTGATCCCAAATTCCTGCTGGGATCTGAGGGCAGAGTTAGATCAGCCTGGAAATGGTAAAAAAGCCCAATTTTCCAGCAAAGTCTTCCCCACTCTTCTCTTCTCTTCTCTTCTCTTCTCCCTTTTTTTTTTTTCCCCTTTCCCTGCTCACAGGTGTATTTTGAGGTCATGGAGCCGCCTGGCTCTGCCTCATCCAATTATTCCCACAATAAATTCCTTCCCTCTGTGGATCTCCCCCTGATAAGGAATCAAATACCAAGGCAGGGATGGGAGGATTCAGGCCGGGTTTTTTGGGAAGTTGAGCTCTCCTTGGGAATGCCAGAGATGAGAGAGGCCAGGAAGGGGTGAGAAATGAGAAATCCCACAAGAAACCTTGGAATAAACCCTTGGATAAGCCGTGCTTTGGAGTTTTTAAATTTATTTTTCTTGGGGTTTGAGCTGGAGCTGTGGGATGGGGTTTTCCAGGCTGGTGCTGGAATGTTTTGCAATTCCAACTGGGAATCCTGGTCCTGCCCATCCCGAGGAGCTGCCTGGCATTCCTGGCATGCAGAACAGGGAAAATCCCGGGGCACATACCCAGGGCAAGGCTCCCACTGAATCCTGGATGGGCAGGAAAATTATCCTTGGGCAGGAAAATTATCCCTGGATAGAGAAATTATCCCTGGACAGGAAAATTTTTCCTGGCTAGGGAAATGGTCCCTGGGCAGGAAAATTATCCCAGGACAGGGAAATTGTCCCTGGATAGGGAAATTATCCCTGGATAGGAAAATTATTCCTGGATTGAGAAATTATCCCTGGGCAGGAAAATTTTTCCTGGATAGAGAAATTATTCCTGGATAGGAAAATTATTCCTGGATAGGGAAATTATTCCTGGATACAGAAATGGTGCCTGGGCAGGAAAATGGTCCCTGGGCAGGAAAATTATCCTAGGCTCCATCAGGAGCACCCCTGAGCTGTCCCTCCTTCCCTCCCTGCCCTTTTCCTGGATTCCCATCTTGAGCATTCCCTGCATCCCCTTGGGAGCTCTGGGGGCCCAGAGGGGCTGGGATGGAATTCCCAGAGAATCCCTGGATCCCTGGAAGTGCCTGAGAGTATTTTGGAAGGGAAGGGAATCAAGGAAGAGATTTTTTTGCTCCAGGAGTTTTCCAGGCTGGAGTTGCTGCCATTCCCCCCAGGAACCGGCGCTCATGAATTTATGAGGAGCACGAGGCTGCTCCGCTTGCCAGGATGTGAATCCCGAGCAGAATGCAAATCACGGGACGGGAGGGAGGGAAAACAACCCTGGGTGTGTGGAATTGGATTTTCCGGAGTTTAGAAAAGTGCCCAAAGTCCCAAAGTTTCCATAAAACCCTAAAAGCAATGTGGGGATGGAGGAACATGGGGTCACAGATTCCAAGGATTGAGGGGAGCTTCAAAGATCCCTGGAGTGGCTGCTGGGAAAGGGAAATATGGGAAAAAACCTCTGGATGTTGGATTTTAATTGTGGTTCTCCAAGTGGGAATTGTGGCAGGGAGTTTGGTATTTAAAATGAGGATTTTGGGTGTCAGTTGTGGGGATTGTGTTTGGGAACTCTGGCAAGGAATTGTGGCATGAATTGTGACAGGGAATTGTGACTGGCAATTATGGGAGGAAATTTTGACTGGGAATTATGGCAGGAATTGTGGCAGCGAATTTTGGCAGGGAATTGTGACCAGAATTGTAGCAGGAAGTGTGGCAGGAATTGTGACTGGGAATTGTGGCAGAAATTGTGGTAGGGAATTGTGGCTGGAATTGTGGCAGGGAATTGTGAGAGGGAATTGTAGCAGGAACTGTGAGAGGGAATTGCGACAGGAATTTTGACAGGGAATTGTGAAAGGGAATTGTGGCAGGAAATTTTGACTGGGAGTTATGGCAGGAATTGTGACAGGAATTGTAACTGGCAGTTGTGGCAGGAATTGTGACAGGAAATTATGACAGGGAATTGTGAAAGGGAATTGTGACAGGAATTATGACAGGGATTGTGACAGGGATTGTGACTGAAAATTGTGGCAGGGAATTATGGAAGGAATTGTGGAAGGAATTGTGGCAGGGAATTGTGGCAGGAATTGTGGAAGGGATTGTGTCAGGGAATTGTGGCAGGCAGGGTTTGGGAGGCTCTGGGGAATGGAAAATGCGGGAGCTGCTGGGGCTGAACGGAGCCTCCTCGGTGCCGGAATTCTCATCCCAAATCTCCTCATTAACAGTCGGGATTAGCAGCTGCCGGGGTTGGGGCCGAGCAATCTTCTCACGGCAGCCGGGCCGTGCTCAGCATCCCGAGCAGCTTCCCAGAATCCTGGGGAAATGGATTCAGGAATCCAACAACAGCACCCCGAAAGGAAGCTTTGCATGGGGCCATTCCTTGCTCTTGGAGAGGATTTGTGGGCGCAGTTCCTGATTGTAAACCCCGGGATTTGGGCTCGGGATGTGGAAACCAGAGTTGGGATCGTGCTCCTGGTGCTGCAGGGGTGTTCCCCTCCCCAAGGGCATTCCCAATCCTTCTTCCAGAGGCTGTTGGTATGTCCAGGGAATGCCCAGATGTGGCACAAGGATTGGGCACAGCTGGGACCCCATGGAGGCTTTTCCAACCCCAAAATTCCATGATCCACCCAAACCAGCCCAGCTGGCCTTTCCCAACCCCTTCCCAATCCTCCAAACTTCCCATGGGAACGCAGCTAAAAATTCTGCCACGGGTTCCCAGGGATGTTCACCCAGCACGAGGATCCCAGGAGAGCCAAACATTCCTGAAAACACCGGGATTTTATTCCTGAAAAGCCACGGGCCACGGCGTTTTCCGCTCCATTGCTCCCATCGATGTCCTTGTCGGGAAATAAAGGCTCCGAATCCCGATCGATACCAGCACAGGTTTGATCCATCCCAGGAAAATCCCTGGAATTAGGGATGATGTTGGTGGTATGGATAATAAAGGAAATAATTTGGGATTTCAGGCCGAGCTGGTGAGGCAGAGCTTCTCCACATTCCCCAAAAAAAAAATTCAAAGCCACACCAGACAAATAAATATTGTTCCCTGTCGTTCCCAGAGTTTTCCAGCAGCTCCAGAGCCACTGCTCTTGTAGCTCCTAATGCTCCCCGACATTTAATTAACTCCAACAACTGCCTGGATCCTGCTGGAGGAAGGGAGGGCTCCCTGCTCTGAGCTGCAGAGAATCCCAGAATCCCTTTTCTGGCATTCCATTAATTCCCCCTTTTCCTGTGAGTCCCATTGTTTCCCCTTTTCCCAGTATCCCATTTATTCCCCCTTTTCCCGGGACTGCACCATGAGCAATATTCACTCCAGGCAGATTTCGTGGCTCCCTTGTCGCCCCCGTTCCCTTCCCATCTCCAAATATTTATCCCAGAGTTTCATTCTGCCGGCAAATAAATGCTCCCACCTCCTCTCTTCCCTCACCTTGTCTCCCAAATTAATCTCCGGAAATAATTGGGAAGCGGAGGAAGGAGCTGGAGCGGGGGAGGAGGGAGCAGCAAAACAAAGAGTTTTATTTAAATCCTTTCTTTTTGTGGAATTTCACCCAGAATTTCAACATTCACACCCTGCTCCTGGATGTCTTTCTTCTCCTGGATCCCACTTTTCTCCTGGATTCCATCCCACTGCTGGTCCCCATCCTGCTGCTGGATCCCACCCTGCCGCTGGATCCCATTTTGCCCCAAACAGGCCAAGTTTGGAGCATGGGAAGAGCAATCCAAGGATTTGGTGCCTTTATGGCTTTGCCATGAACCAGGAGCTGTGGGGTGGCTGAGGATGGACTTTCCATGAGGAGTCAAAAGAGCGGGAGAGGGAACAATGGGTGGATGGATGGTGGATGAAGGATGGATGGATGGATGGATGGATGGATGGATGGATGGATGATGGATGGATGATGGATGGATGGATGGATGGATGGATGGATGGATGATGGATGGATGATGGATGGATGGATGGATGGATGGATGGATGGATGGATGGTGGATGAATGATGGATGGATGGATGGATGGATGGATGGATGGGAATGGATGGATGGATGGATGGATGGATGGATGGATGGATGGATAGAAACCAGCAGAAGGGCATGGATGAATGGATCTGACCCAGCACCTCCTGAGCATCCCTAAGGAGCCTCTAAAGGGACAATGGTGGCACTTAGGTGGCTGCCAGGACACCAACAAGCTGGGATGGCCATTCCTGCATGATCCCGGTTTTTAAGGACCCTTCCAAACCTTTCCACGGTTTGAGCAGTGCTGTCCCCACCCCGCTGTCCCCAGGCCTTGGGGACACCCAGGCTGGTGCTGGGGGATCCCAGGGGATCGGGGGCTACCATCCATTAGCGATTCCAGCAGCCCTGCAATCCATCCCGGTCATTTCGGGATCGCCGGCCGTAACTCAGCCCGTTCCGCGCTCCGATCCCATTTTTCTTCTATCTTTTATTCATGGAGGGGGGTCAGCTCTTTATCGAAGGATCAATAAAGGCCTCCATCACGGCGCATTATTAATTAATAAGGAATCCATTATCTGCAGCCGGCCAGGCCACTCCCTCGGATTTTCTCCCTGGAGAAGCTTTCTGGGGGCAATTCCGAAAATTTACAGCCTGGTCGATCTCCCTCCCTACCTCCCTCCCCCTGCCCAGGGATAATGGGAACTTTATTTAGCACCGGCTGTCCTTTGTCCCCACTGATGTCCCCGCCGATGTCCCTGCCCTGCCTGGATCCTCCAAAACCCCTAAATCTGTGGAAAAGGCTTGGGAAAAACGCCCTGAATTCTGTGGGGTTGTGGCCTCTGTTTATTTTGGGTTATTTGGCTTCATTTCCTCTTTTTTTAAAATCTTTTCCACACCAGACTGGACAGGGATGGGTTTGGGGCCACCTCCAGGACCGGACAGTGATGGGGACATCACCTGTGGGAGGGAGAAAATGGAAGCAGTAAAATTAGGAAAACTCAGGATAAATCCATAGGAAATGCAAACCCCCAGCACCAGAACAACCCAGGCTCCTGCTCCAACCCCTCCAACCCCTCTGGAATTCCCAAAAAAATTATTCTCCAGCTTCTGTTTTGATTTGTTGGTGCCACTTTGACCATGGGAAGAGGTGGAAGGAGAAATCCTGCTGGTTTTTATGGATGGCTCCTTCCAGAGGGATGGGGAGAACCCACCCCAGGCATTTCCAGGATCCCAAAGAGTTGGGAATGGGCACAAGGGCATGAATTCACCAAAGAGTCCCTGGGAAGGGACAGAAAACCTCTCCCATGAACTGGGGACAACACCGGTGACCCCGTGTTGCACCCACTCATAAATCCAACCCTAATCAGTGCTAATTAGCTCTAATTAATGGAGAAGGGAGAATTATTAGAGGAAACCATAAAATCCTTTGCCTGGGGAAGTCTTGGGACAGGTCGAGATTTTGGGAGAACGGGAATTGCTGGACTCATCAGAAATGAGCCCAGCTCAAGCTCTGACCTCCCCTAGCTAATTAACAGCATGGTAATTAATCATTCAGCAGCTTTAATGATGGATTCCCCCCTCTGCTTGTGCTGGAAAACACCAGGATGGGAATGATTCGTGCTGGGGGATCATCTCAGCTGGAAAATCAATAAATTAGGGAATTCTTGCCTATTGGAAATGGATTTTCCTCCCTTTGGAATTCAGGAACTTTCAGGAGAGGAAAACTGGGAATCTTTGGAGCCAATTAATACCTTTGATTTCAAGTTTAGTTTAATTTCTATTTAGATTTTGATTCCAGTTTCAATTTTGATTTCAATTCTATTTCTATTCCAATTCCAATTTTGATTTCAATTCTATTATTTCTATTTCTCTTCCAAGTTCCATTGTGATTTTGATTTTGATTCCAATTCTAATTTCATTTTCCTCATTATTTTTGTTTTAATTTTTACTTTTTAGCCCTAAAAAACTTCAGTTTTTACTCCTTTTTTTCCCTTAAGTAACTGGAGCACTTCCCAACATCTCAGGTATCCAAAACTCAGACAGATTTTGGGAATGTTTGGGCCAGAGATAAATCCAGGATAAGGGTTTGGATGGATACTCCTGGAATAAACATCAGCTTTGTGTCAGCTCCTTCCGGCCCCAGAGTCTGAACAAACCCAACCACCAGGAATTGATTTTCTAAAAATGTCAAACACACAAAAAAAAATTTAAAAAGAATAAAAACCCCAAACCTGCTGCGGATAAAAAATGTTGGTTTGTGTGGAATAGTTGAGCTCCTTTCCTGCCTCCCCAAAAATCGATGGGAAGAGGACATGGAAAAACACAGCGGGCTCTAAAGTGTAAATAATGAGAGGATGTGATTTAAAAATGGCTCAGCACGAATGGGGCTGAGGCCAAATTTCCTCAGAATAAAGCTGGGATTGCAGCAGCTTCCATGTGAGGAGGCTGAAAATGCAGGAATGAAGGGGAAAAGGGGGAAAAATGGGGCTGGGAATGAGGTGGGAAGGGGATGAAGCAGAAGCAGAAGAGCAGCACTTGGCCAGGGTTGTTTTGGAGCAGAAATTGAGGGAAAGAATGAGGGGAAAACATGGAATTAAATCAAATTTTGATGCTGGAATGCATGGAAGAAGATCAGCTCTGGATTCGGGGTTTTCCAGGGGGTTTGGGAAGGGAGGGATGGAAGGGATGGGAAGGAGCAGGGATCATCCCATCCCATTACATCCCACATCCCACAGATGCAGCTCATCCCAGACAATCCCTCCAGGTCATCCAGCAGCAGGAGCAGCTGGGAATGCGCTCCCCTAAAAGCGCTCTCCAATCCCATTTCCATGCAAATGTCACCTCCATAAAGAACTGGGAAGTTCAGCGCAGGCTCCAGGCTGGAATTGCTACGGAATATGCGGGGTTTGGGAATAAATCCCATTTTTTTCCATAGTTTTGAGCTCCCTGCTGCTCCAGCTGCTCCTTTAACCCTCTCCAGGGCTTGCTGCTCCCATCAGCTCCGAATCCATGAGTGGGGGAGCTCGAGCTCATCCAGCAGTGGGAATTCCCAGCCCTCATCCCTTCTTTTTGCCCATTATCCCTGGAATGTCACCCTTGGAGCATCCCAATGTCCAGCGGGAGCTGTGGTGGCAGTGCCACCCTCCCTGCCTGTCTCCATCTTCCTGGAGCATCCCACAATGGCAATTCCCACATCCCATTCCCACTGGGATGAGTCCAGGAGAGAGGTGGGAATGGGGCATCCAGGACTGGGAGGGGAGCAGTGGAGCCAATTCCATTGGAATTCCAGTGGGAGGACCTTGCTGTCCCATCCTGGCATTCCTCCTCATCCCTCATCCATGATTTACCCTTCCTCGCTCATAAAATGGGAATTGTTCCAGCTCAGAGGAGCCCTATCCCATTCCCATTCCCCATTCCCATTCCCACTCCCATTCCCATTCCCATTCCCATTCCCACTCCCATCCCCATTCCTGTTTCTACTCCCATCCCCGTTCCCATTCCTGTTCCCATTCCCATTCCCATTCCCATTCCCATTCCCAATTCCATTCCCGTTCCCATCCCCACTCCCACTCCCACTCCCACTCCCACTCCCACTCCCATTCCCAACCCTGTCCCAAAACTTCTGGAAAATTCCAAAGTCAGCTGCAGAATGGGTGTGGGATCCCTGAATCCATGAGGGGATGCCACGGGAAATTCTCTGATCCCAAGGACAGGCTGATCCCACATGGATGCAGCAGCTTCCCCATGATACCACCCAAAACCCACACAGTGGGAGTGGAATAGCTGCTCCCATGGGAATTCTGCCACCCTAAACCCAGGAATTTTCACCGTCACCACCCCATTCCCTCCTTCCCAACATCTTCCCACCCTCCAAACCCCCATTCCTGCTGTGGGAACTGGAAGGATCCCAACAGAATAACCCCGGAACAAACAGCACCATGGGGATTTCCAGAGGGTTTTTTTAGGGCTTGTTTGGATTTTTTTTATTCCAAATCCCCCAAAGACTCGATCCCAATTCCCCTTTAATCGGGCAAACCATAACATTGGGAATTTGCCATGGATCCGAGATGGATTGAACTCCTCTGAGCTCCTTTTGCAGGGAATTTATTGGTGCCATAAATTCCCCCGGTTGGGATTGCTGTGAGTGCCATAACACATCCTCCAGCCAATCTTTTATCCATCAGGCTTTGTCTTGCTTTTTTTGGGGAATATTTATGGACTGGATATGTTCCGGGAAGAGGGATCGCTCCTGAGGGTGTCTCTGGCTCTCCCCGGCCGCAGATAATTTGCAGGAATGCTCAGCCCTGCTCCAGGCTCTGTTTTTGAGGACTTTTCAATTTATTTCAGGTTCAAAATTTGATTTTAGGGACGCCCAGACCTCCTGTTTTCCCAAAAAATAAACTCCATGAAAAGGGGGATCCTAAAGCTCCAACCAATAACAGCAGGAGACTTTAAACCCCATTTTCCTGCATTTTCCTTGGATGGGAAAAGCACCAAGGAAATGGACTTGGAATGGGTGAACAGGGAGAGGAATTTTCCCAGATCACAATTCCCATTCCTGTGGCTCTGCCCCGAGGTTCCTGGCTGGGAAAACGAACAGAATCCAACCCTTCCATGAAAAGGAAGGAGAAATCTGCCTGGAAAAGCACCCAAGGCTCCCAAAATTCCAATTCAAGCTGCTCCTTCCAGCCCTGCCAGCAGCCAGGGAGCTCCATCTGCTCCCGAATCCCGCCCAGAGTCAGCTGGCAAATCCCACCTTCCCCCTCCACGGGCAGGTGCCAGGGCTAAAAATATTCCCAGAAATGCCCCTTTCCTTGGCAGCCTCTGGAAAAGCTGGAACTGCAGCAGGACGAGGCTTGGGAAGGAGCTGAGTTGGAGTTTTTATGGGATTACTGCCCAAATTCAGGATTTTCTCTTCTCCTGGACACTTGAATTAATTCCAGTGAATCAGCAATTCCCATCAGGAAAGAACAACCCCAATCCCAACCCCATTGGTGTTTGCAATGATCCTGGAGTGTTTTGCATGCTCCCACCAGGAATTAAACCTGGGTGGTTGCTGAGGGGGAAAATCAAATTTAGGATTAATTGATTTGAAGTTTGGGGGAATGAGCTGTTCCCACATGGACTCCAGATGATCCCTGGAAAAATCTGGATTCCCCTTTCCAGCAGCACAACCCAGCCAGTCTGAAATAACTGGGAAACGCGGGATTTCCATGGTGAAATAAAATGTAAAATATAAAATAAAACGGAATCAAATTGAATAAAATGGAATAAAGTGGAATAAAATCAAATCCCCCGAGTCACTGTTGCCGGAACCATCAGCATTCCCAGGAGTGAGATCCCTATCCAAGGAAAGCGAGAGGCTTTGGCTGCACAAATTAGATTTCCCCAGGCAGCAGCTTAATTAAAACTATCGAGTGCTCCGAGCTTTTGGAAATTAACTTGGAAAGTGTTTGGATAAAAAAAGCCTGGACTGGTTTTTTGTTCCTTTTCTTCTCCCTGGAGTGGAGGGAAAAGGAAAAAAAACGGGATTTTTTTCCCTCCTGGATTCTTTGGAGGGCAGGAAGCAGCAAAGGGGGGGCTGATTTTTCTTGGGATAAACCTGGATTCATCAGGGTCTTGGGTCAAAGTTCCCCTAAATTTTTTATTTGGAACTGCTTGGATTTCTTGGGATGGTTCCTCTGGTTTTAATCCCAACCCGATGCTCGAAAACACCACGAAAATCCCTGAGGAAAAACAAAAAACCAGTGGGATAATGCAACCAACACCTGATCCAAACAAGAGGAGACGGGAATAAAAAAAAAAGAGGGAAAAAAACCACAGGAGCCATTAGGGAGCATCAGGAGGCATCAGATCCGCAGGGATGAAGAGGCTGCTCCGAGGAAACAGGAGCAGGATGATCCCGAGCCCCCTTCCTGCGGGAATTCCGCCAGGTTGGAGGTGAATTATTCCTTGGCTCCAATTTCATGGCCTGGTGGTGATGGAGCTGCTGATATTCCAAAGGGGGATGTTCCACAGGGGGATGTTCCCGCCTGGAGATTTGGTGGGAAGGAGGATGGGGTATATTCCATGGATGAACACGCCATGCAGGCAACCCAGTGGGGATTTATGGGATAAAACGCATCCAAGCAACTCTGGGAATCAGGAGCTGATCCCATGGAGGCATCCCAGTGGGATTTATGGGATAAAACATATCCAAGAAAATCTGGGAATGAGGAGCTGATCTCATAGAGGCATCCTGGTGGGATTTATGGGATCAAACACATCCAATGAAGCCTGGAAAGAGGAGCAGGGAATGGTGGGACCATGGAGGCATCCTGGTGGGATTGATGGGATAAAACACTTCCTAGGGAGTCTGGAACAGAGGAATAGGGAATGCTGATCCCATGGAGACATCCCAGTGGGGATTTACGGGATAAAACATTCAAGGATGTCTGGAAAGAGGAGCAGATCCCATGGAGGCATCCTGGTGGGATTTATGGGTTAAAACTTCCAAGGAAGCCTGGAAAGGAGGAGTAGGGAATGCTGATCCCATGGAGGCAGCCTGGTGGGGATTTATAGGATAAAACACATCCAAGGAAGTTTGGGAATGAGGAGAAGGGAATGGTGATTCTGTGGAGGCATCCAGTGGGATTTATGGGATAGAGAGGGCCTGGGACAGGGATATGTCAGAGGGAATGCTGATCCACATGGGAATGACCCACCAAGGTTTGGGACAGCACCAGAATCTTCTCAGTGCCAGCCTGGATGGGCTCCATGAACCTCGGTTTTCCCAAAATCTCACCCCATTCCTGCCTTTTGGGCTGTGCCTCCATCAGTATTCCCAAACCCCAGCAGGGATGCAGGGAAGGGGCTGGAATTCCCCCCCAGGGGAACCTTTGGGGATCCCACCCAACCCCTCCACCCCAGCCCCAAATCCCAGGAAAAATGAGGTCAATTTTCACCATTTCCCACAGGGAAAAACCCTCAAATCCCAGGAGATGAAACCCAAATCCCCTCCAGTGCCCACTTCCCATGGGAATCCAGCTGGAACCTGCCCCACAATTCCAGGGAAAAATAAAACCAGCACCAGGTTTGAAAAACCAACCAGAGGGAAGAGAAGCGGGAAAAAGAAATATGAATTTTAAAAATCCTTGAATAACCCAAAATCTCCTCCTGGGAGGAGGATTCCAAAGCCATTTTTAATGAACTCCGCGTTCCGCCGGCGCTCGGCATGGAATTATTGTCCATTAAATAAACACGGGTGATTATTGGGAACACATTCCCAGAGCTGCAGGTCACGGCTGCCAGCTGCTCCCGCCGCTTGTTCCTGGGAATTTCTGATTTGCTCTGCATTTATAGGGAAAAGGAGCTGGTTTAGGGGGGAAAAAAATCCCAGAAAACTTTGGGATCGCTCCCTGGGACAAGGCTGGGTGGAAAAGGAGAAGTTTTAGGGGAAAAATCATCTCTGATCCCAAAAAATCTCAGGATTTTCCTCTGGAACAGGGGTTGGGTGGAAAAGGTGCCAGTTTAGGGAGGGAAAATCAACCCTGATCCCAAAAACCCTTGGGATTTTCCCCTGGAACAGGGATTTGGGTGGAAAAGGAGCAGTTTTAGGGGAAAAACCACCCCTGATCCCACAAAACCTCAGGACTTTCCCCTAGAACAGGGGTTGTGTGCACAAGGAGCCAGTTTAGGTGGGGGGAAACCATTCCTGATCACAAAAAAAAACTTGAGATTTTCCCCTGGAACAGGGGGTTGGATGGAAAAGGAGCAGTTTTAAGCAGAAAACCATCCCCGATCCTGGGAAAACTCCTGAATTTTCCCCTGGAACAGGGTCTGGGTGGAAAAGGATCAGTTTTAGGGGAAAAACCATCCCTGATCCCAAAAAACCTCAGGATCTTTGCCTCCACAGCGTTTTTCCACGAGCCAGGGAAGAGAGGATTTTTTATTTTTTTCCTTCCATAAATTGTAATTGATTTCTTTTTTAATGGAATATTGTAATGGAATATTGTCCAACGTGCACAGACTCCTGGGATAAATTATTCAGCAGCACATTTTTAAATAATGCAGCCGCTTCCTGCTCAGATTTCCTGCTCCTTAAAACCTGGGATGGGAGGGAATCTCCACCTCTGGAGTCTCCATCGCTCCATGCTCCGAGTGAAGCAGTTGGGAATTAATTGCAAAGGTGAAAATTCATTAAAATAATTATGCAAGGCTTGAATTTACTCCTTGCTCCAAGAGCTGTGTGGGGGAGAGGAGCAATTCCCACTTTTCCAAGGGATGCTGGATCCAAATGTGGAGATGGCAAAGTGGTGGAAAATCCAGGTGGGATCCATGAGAGAGGAAAAAACCTCATGTAGGAATTCCTGAGTCCTGGAAAATCATGGATATTCCCAATTCCTGTCGGTTATTCCCAGTTCCTGTTGGTTATTCCCAATTTCTGTTGGTTATTCCCAGTTTCTGTTGGTTATTTCCAATTCCTGTTGGTTATTCCCAGTTCCTGCTGGCTATTCCCAATTCCTGTTGGTTATTCCCAATTTCTGTTGGTTATTCCCAGTTCCTGTGGGTTATTCCCAATTCCTGTTGGTTATTCCCAACTCCTGTTGGTTATTCCATGAGGAGCAGAGGGAAAATTCCAGGCAGGATCTCGGATATTCTGGAAATGCTTCACCCCCTATTTCCCAGCCTCAGAACTTCCCAGAATTTCCAAATCCAGCACCAAAATCCCTTCTACATCTGCCTGAGGGGTGAGGGCAGATTCCTGTCTCATTCCCACATTTTCCAGACCTGGATATTCCCATGGATATTTCCTCTTCCGTGATCAGGGCATTTCCAGTGATCCCTGGATCCAGGTGCCACCATTCCTGCATGGAAAAAAGCTCCAGGCTGCTCCAAAGCTTCTCCTGCATCCCAGGAGGATCCTTGTGGAAAAGGCAGCTGTGCATTCCCAGGGAATTTCCTCTGAGCTCCCCAAATCCATGGATTCAATCCCAAATTTTCCTGCTGGGACACTCGGAGCTCCAGCACATCCCAAGGGATGAGTTCTGCTCGTTCTGCAATCCTTCTCTTCCCAAATCCAATTAAATCCTTTTATTGGTTCCCTTTGGACACAACTCCTGGCACAATTAGGGAATCATTTCCAAGCACAAAATGATTGCCTAATTCCATCCTACCTCTCCAAATTCCACTTTGTTTTTATTGGGATTGAGAGGGAAGAGGAACTCACCCAAATCCCTAAAATTAAGGGGGGAAAGCCAGCTGGGAGCTCTGGAATGGGGTTGGAGCCTGAGGAAGGGAAGAGCTCCAGCAGGATGTGGAAATGGGGCTGAGATCCCGAACATCCAGGAGCTTCCAGAGGTCATCCCAGGTACAAATCCCTCATTTCCTCAGTTCCCAAGGACCTGCCTTGGCTTTGATTCCCTGATTTTAAGCAAATCCCATTTTAGGTGTTTGTCCATCCCTGATTTTGGCTTCTTTTGGATCCTCTGGATCCACCCAGGCCGCCCTGATGGATCAGGGATGGCCCAACCAGCTCCTGTGGGATCCCTGACCCTCATTCCCAGTTTTGTCCATCCGGGCACATTCCAGCTGCTTTTCCAGAGGGATTTTTCCTCATTACTACCCCACATCCCCCTGGATTCCAGGCTGGACACGGAATCAATGCCGCCTGTTCCTTCTGACGGATTCCTGAGGCTCCAGGGATTCAATCAAGAGAAGGGACATAAATCACATTAATTAAAGAATTCCCAAACCCCTTCCTGCAGCCCTCGGGATCCTTCCACGGAATGGGAATGTGCCCTCAGCACTGCAAGCACTGCCTGCTGCCTCCTTGGAATTATTGATTCCCTGGGCCTGGTTTTTATGGATCTCACAGCCCTGGGAGCATCGGAGCAGGGTCGGGGGGGTTTAATCTGCAGCTCTTTCCTGAAGCCTGTTTGGGAATTGTGGAATCATGGAATGGGAAGGGATCTTGGAGCCCACCCCTGGAATGGGACACCTTCCCCATGCCAGGATGTCCGACCCAGCCTGGGACATTTCCAGGAATGAGGGATCCCTGGAATCAGCAGCAGGAATCCGGACCCACTGTGTTTTCCCAGGATCTCCCCCAGCTGTGTCCTTGGTTATCCAGGATCCCTCATCTTGCTCCTTAAATCTTGGAAATTCTGGAATCCTGGTAATCCTGGTATCCTGGAGCATTTTTAGGGATCAGAATCACAAATCGATGGCTAGGTGGGAATTCTGCCTCCTGAGGTGTTTGGAGATGCTTTGGAATTTGGAATGTGGGATGTGGGGCTGGGATGTGGAATGTGGGGTTTGGAATGTGGGATGTGGGGTTTGGAATGCGCAATGTGGGGTTTGGAATGTGCAATGTGGGGTATGGTATGCCGGGTTTGGAATGTGGGGTTTGGAATGTGGGATATGGGGTTTAGAATGTGGGATGTGGGGTTTGGGATATGGAATGTGGGCCTGGAATGTGGGGTGTGGGATGTGGGGTTTGGAATGTGGGATGTGGGGTTTGAAGTTTGGAATGTGGGTTTTGGAATGTGGGATGTGAGGTCTGGAATGTGGGATATGGGATGTGGGGTTTCGAGTGTGGGATGTGGAGTTTGGGATGTGGGGTTTGGAGTATGGGATGTGGAGTTTGGAACATAGGGTTTGGAATGTGGGATGTGGGGTCTGGAGTATGGGATGTGAGATTTGGAACATAGGGTTTGGGATGTGGGGTTTGGAGTGCGGGATGTGGGGTTTGGGATGTGTGGCTTGGGATGTGGGGTTTGGGAACATCCCTCTGCCCGGAGCTCCCCCCGGCCACAGCTCCGTGGAGCTCCGGGCTGGATTTTGGGGATCGTGCTGGGATTATCCTGCTCTGCTCCTCCCTGGAACGCCGTCAGGCCTGGCCGTGTAATGAGCTTGCAAATCCGTGGGAAAAAAAGCTCGGACAAATCCAAGGCTGCTCCAGGATTTCACCAGCAGCCCTGAAGGGATGAATCCAAACTCAGAAAAACCTGAGGAAAACTTCAGGAGTCTTGGACACTTCCAGGGATGGGACAGCCACAGCTTGGGATCCTCCTCTCCAAATTTTTCCATTTTTTTCATGTTTTTCCCAAAATTTCTCCCCGCTCACACATGGGAAGCTCCTCAGAGCTGGGAAATCAGTGTTGCCTCTGGGATTCTGCACTTCCAACTGGCAGCAACCCCATCCAGGGATTAGCGAGGGATTAGGATGTGGAACAGGACTGATAATTAATTAATGAGCAGGAGGGATAATGAGAACCAGCAAACTGGGAGCATCAGATCCAGATTTTTAGGGAAAAAAATAAAAGATTGGAAAAGTCCTGCTGGCCCCTCATCTCTTTTGCCATCCCCCCTCCAGAGCCAGATCCTTCCACCATTCCCTGCTCGTTAAACAGGGAAAAATCCCACAATGACCATGGTGATTCCAATGGGATCCCTTGGGAAGTGGGGAGCAGAGATTGGAGACTGTGGGATGCAGCTCCAAGGGGATCCCAGGGATTTGTGGGAATCCTGAGGCCAAAATCTGGCACCCTCCAAATTTTGGGGCACACACACAGGTGATAGAGATGTCCCAGCCCCTGCTCCGAGGGTGGGAAGAGAAGAATCCCAATCCCAGTGGGAATCCCAATCCTATGGGGAGTCCGGGACAGTGAGGAAAAGCAGGAGGGGAGCAACACATGTGAGTTCCTGGGAACGGCTCCACAGGCTCCGGGAATTCTCCTGGAGATGCTGGGCTGCCTGATTTGGATGGATCTGCCACTGAATCCCAGTAAATTTGGATGGATCCCCAACTGAATCCCAGCAAATTTGGATGGATCCACCATGGAATCCCAGAGAATTTGGATGGATCTGCCACTGAATCCCAGAGAATGTGGATGGATCCACCATCGAAACCCCATAAATTTGGATGGATCTGCTGTGGAATCCCAGTAAATTTGGATGGGTCTTCTACCAAAGCCCCATAAATTTGGATGGATCTGCCACTGAATCCCAGCGAATTTGGATGGATCCACCACTGAAACCCCATAAAGTTGGATGGATCTGCTGTGGAATCCCCATAAATTTGGATGGATCTGCCGCAGAATTCCATCAAATGTGGATGGATCTTCCACCAAATCCTGGCACTGCTGGAAGAGGCAGGAGCTGGAAAATTTCCCACTGGAAAACTGCACCTTGCTCAGGAATTCCTGGGGCTTGGAACCACCCTGCTCCTGCAATTCCTCCTGGGAGCAGGAATTCCAGAGCCCAGCAGGAATTCATAACCCACCCATGACGGGGTGAGGAGGGTGAAGGGCAGATCCCGCCTGGAAAAGAGCACAGCTGAACATCCACCTTCTCCTGGTGGGTAAAATCCCAGTGAGTTTGGATGGATCCACCACTGAATCCTAGTAAATTTGGATGGATCTGTCACAGAATTACAGTGAGTTTGGATAGATCCGCCATGGAATCCCAGCGAATTTGGATGGATCTGCCACCAAATCCCAGCGAATTTGGATAGATCTGCCATGGAATCCCCATAAATTTGGATGGATCCACCACTAAATCCCTGTAAATTTGGATGGATCTGCTGTGGAATCCCCATAAATTTGGATGGATCTGCCACTGAATCCCCATAAATTTGGATGGATCTGCCACGGAATTCCATCAAATGTGGATGGATCTTCCACCAAATCCTGGTACTGCTGGAAGAGGCAGGAGCTCGAAAATTTCCCACTGGAAAACTGCACCTTGCTCAGGAATTCCTGGGACTCGGAGCCACCCTGCTCCTGCAATTCCTCCTGGGAGCAGGAATTCCAGAGCCCAGCAGGAATTCATAACCCACCCATGACGGGGTGAGGAGGGTGAAGGGCAGATCCCACCTGGAAAAGAGCGCAGCCGAGCATCCACCTTCTCCTGGTGGGTAAAACAATCCCCAGTGCATGGAAATAATCAGGGACAAACACAGAATTCCCACGTTCCAGCTGGATCTGGCTCCAGAAGGACAATCCCCATCCCCAACATCCAGCCCTGGCCATCTGGATCCGATTCTTTTCCTGGAATTTGTCCTCCAACACATCCCAGGATTTTCTTTTTTTTTTTCCTCCCTGGCCCCACAAGCTGCTGTTGCTCCCGCTTTCCCTCTGCCCTAACCTTGTTTTTCCAGCTGATTTATGGAATCATCACACCATTGATTTCCTGACAGCTGCTCTGACCTTTAGGATTTTATAAAATCCAGCTTTTTTCCATATTTTTTTTTTCCCTAGGCCTTGGCAGCCCGGTGAAGGTGACGCAGGGAATTATTGTGGATTTTTCCGGCTCCTGGGAAGTGACAGGATCCGTGTGGGAAGGGGCTGGCAGCAGGAACTGCATCCATCACCTTTTCCAAGTGAAGGGCGAGCGACAGGAGGTGGATGGAGCCCTGCTGGGATGCCGGTGACGCAAGAAATTCCCTGGAAAAAGCGGCTTGCACACGGAATTAACCACAGCATCCGAGTGGTTTGATCCCAAAAAAAAGCCTCATCCAGGCTCTGGGAATTTTGCTTTGCTCCCACTTTTCCTCTCCAGGGATTCACAGGGAATTTTGTCCCTGGAAAAGTGAAAGCGGTGTCAGATTGAAGGGAAAGCAGAGCCAAGGGAAAAGGGAATTAAATCAGCTCCATATGGAAAGAGGTTTTTTTTCCCCAGAATTAAGATTCCAGTGAAAACACATGGAAACAGCCACAATTCCCAGCCGTGCGGAAAACCACAGCGTAGGAGGAGGGGGAAAAATCCCCCAATGCCACTTTCCCCACTGGTGGCTCAGCAGGAAATCGGGAATGACGCCAATGCCGGGTGACGGACAGGGAAGAACTGGGAGTTTCCAGCCTCTGGAATCCTGGAATTTCCTGGGAAGGACTGGGAGTTTCCAGCCTCTGGAATCCTGGAATTTCCTGGGAAGGACTGGGAGTTTCCAGCCTCTGGAATCCCGGAATTTCCTGGGAAGGACTGGGAGTTTCCAGCCTCTGGAATCCTGGAATTTCCTGGGAAGGACTGGGGCTTTCCAGCCTCTGGAATCCCGGAATTTCCTGGGATTTATGGGAGCCTCCAGTGCAGTTCTCTGGGGATCCCGGGAGTGGAAATCCCTGGAATAAATCAGGATGGCACCTCCGAGCAGTGGAAATCGCACGGGGAAAATTAAAATTGCTGCTGAGCTCTCAGCTCTGGGAGCTGCTCCTGACACAATTCCAGCCAGGAAAAATCCCAGGAAAAGCTTGGGGGAGGTTGGGATTCCTGCCAGACCTCAGCTGTCCCCGTGGGGAGGGGCCCCGGAGATGTCCCAGTGCCACCAACCCTTCCAAGAGGAGGAGACCAGTGCCACCAACTTTGGGAGGGGACCAATGCCTGGAGATGTCCCCAGTGCCACCAACCCCTCTAGAGGAGAAAAGACCAGTTCCCAGAGGTTTCCCCAGAGCCACCGACCCCTCTATGGGGAGGGGACCAATGGCCTGAGATGTCCCCAGTGCCATCAACCCTTGGGGAAGGCCGTGGGCCCAGAGATGTCCTCAGAGCCACCGATCCCAACTTTGGGAGAGAACCAAGGCATGGAGATGTCCCCAGTGCCACCAACCCCTCCACAGGCAGGCAACCAGTGCCCAGAGATGTCCCCAGAGCCACCAACCCAAACTTTGGGAGGGAACCAACACCTGGAGATGTCCCCAGAGCCACCAACCTTTGGGGAAGGCCATGGGCCCAGAGGTGTCCTCAGAGCCACCAACACCCCAGGGAGAAGGGGACCAACGCCCAGAGGTGTCCCCAGAGCCATCAACCCCTACATGGGGAGGGGACCAATCCCTGGAGATGTCCCCAGAGCCACCAACCTTGCCTAGGAGAGAGGAGAACAGTTCCCAGAGATGTCCCCAGTGCCACCAACCCGTGGTGAAGGCTGCAGGCCCAGAGGTGTGTCCAGCGTCACCAACCCCTGCATGGGGAGGGGACCTATGCCCGGAGGTGTCCCCAGCGCCACCAACCCCCCTAAAGGAGAGGAGATCAATGGCCTGAGGTGTCCCCAGTGCCACCAACCCCTGGGGAAGGCCGTGGGCCCAGAGGTGTCCCCAGTGCAACCAACACCTGTGTAGGGAGGGAACCAATGCCCAGAGATGTCCCCAATGCCGCCAACCCCTCTGTGGGGAGGGGACCAATGGCCTGAGGTGTCCCCAGTGTCACCAACCCCTTGCAAAGGCCACAGACCCCGCTGCGCTCGCCCTTAGAGCCAACCCCAAAATTCCTTGGCTCACTTTCCCCTCTTCCCCGGCTTTACCCTTTGGATCTCTCCAGGATTTTTGCGGACGAGCCCTTCCCCCTGCCCTGATGAGCAGCGCTAATGACAGCGCTAATTACGGAGCTCCATTAACCCCAGGAGCAGCGCCAGGGCCGCCTCTGACCGCGCCGCTTTTTCCTCTCTCCAAAAATCCCTTTCTTTTTTTTTTTTTTTAGTTTTTTTTTATATCCCTGCTCAACAAAACATCCATGAGCAATCCGCAAAGCAACGCCCCGCGGAGAGCGAGAACCTTCCCGTAATTGCCCGTCCTCCTTCCCGGGGCTCTTAAAAGCTTTTCCGAGGAGGAGAACAGAGGCTCCTTGTCAGCCACGAGCCATTACCCGGCTGAGAGGAGCCGCCCGCCCTCGCCCGCCGCCCCTGGGCTGCGGAAATGCTGGAGAGATTTGGAAACGTTGGAGCGCTTTGGAAATGTTGGATTTTCTGCTCGTTCCAGAGGTTTCCCTGCCTGGAGAGGCAGCTCTGGGGAGAGGGGACCAGTGCCACCAACCCCTGTGTAGGGAGGGAACCAATGCCCAGATGTGTCCTCAGTGCCACCAACCCCTACATGGGGAGGGGACCAATGCCCAGAGATGTCCCCAGTGCCACCGTCGGGAGGGGATCGGTGCCCAGAGATGTTTCCAGTGTCACCAACCCCTCCATGGGGAGGGGAACAGTGCCTGGAGGTGTCTCCAGTGCCACCAGCCCCACTGTGGAAAGGGGGATCAGTGCCTAGAGATGTCTCCAGTGCCACTAGCCCTTCATGGGGAGGAGACCAATGCCCAGAGGTGTCCGCAGTGCCACCACCTCTGCTGTGGGAAGAGGGATTGGTGCCCAGAGATGTCCCCCCAGTGCCACCAAGCCGTTTATGGGGAGAGGAACAATGCCCAGAGATGTCCTCAGTGCCACCAACCCCTCCGCGGGGAGAGGACCAGTGCCCTGAGATGTCCCCAGTGCCACCAATCCCTCTGAGGGAAAGAAGGACCAATGCTCAGAGGTGTCCCCAGTGCCATTAAGCCCTTTATGTGAAGGGTACCTATGCCCAGAGATGTCCCCAGTGCCACCAACCTCTCCATGGAGTTCACATTCCAACCCCATGGGTGGCTCAGAGCAGCCCTGGGAGCCCCGTGGCACAGCTGGAGGTGGATTTTAAGGGGTAATTTCAGGAATATTTGATGTGGGATTCACACCCAGAAGCCCTCACAGCCACACCAGGCCTGGGCTGGACTTTCCCAGTGTGGATTCCAAAGGAGCTGGAGCAGCTCCAGGTGGGAATGGTGACATGGGATGACCTGGGGTCAACGACAGTGCCATCCCACGCATCCTAGAGAGCTGGGAATACCAACCAAAAGGTTTGGGATGCTTCCTTCCCCCAAAACTGAGGTTTTGGGGATTCTCCAGGAGCCTCATTTGCAATTGCAGCCCGTCCCCACCCTTGGGATGGCGGGGCTGGAACAGCTTCAATCCAAACCCTTTCCCAACAGCTTCAATCCAAACCTTTCCCAACAACATCAATCCAAACGTTTTCCAACAGATTCAATCCAAACCCTTTCCAACAGATTCAATCCAAACCCTTTCCCAACAACATCAATCCAAAACCTTTTCCAACAACATCAATCCAAAACCTTTTCCAACAACATTAATCCAAACCTTTCCCAACAACATCAATCCAAGCCCTCGTGCAGCAGCTCCTTCCTCGCGTGCCCGAGATCAAACCACTGCTGACTCACGACGCCTCATTAATGATTCGCCGGCAATTAATTCATCTCTTGATGCTGCAGGGTCGCTCCTGGGTGATTTGCATCCTTAGATCAGCGCCGATCACAGTCCTGCATCCCCAACCTTGCACTGATCAGCTAAAATTCTGTGTTTTTTCCTCGTTTTTTGCTCCAAGAGCTGAGCCTGGAGACCCCCAGGGTCGGGGATGGGATGATCCAGCCTGGCACGGCTGGAGTTGCTTGGATCAGGCACCATGAGGTGAAGGAAATTGGGATTTTCCCTCTGGAGCAGCTCCTGGGAGTGGATGGAGGTGCTGGATGGGAAAAGCATTGTGTTTTCCCTGGAAAATGGGAATTGGGCAATGAAGGCTCTGGAACTCCCTTGGAGTGGCCTCTCCAGGCAGGAAAATCTCTGGAATGAGCTCTGGGGTGGAAAAGCTGCACAGGGCAGCCCCAAAAAGCAGCAGGCCGAGGTGGGATTCAGAGAGACCCCAACCAAAGGCAGTGAAAGCCCCAAAGTTCCACCAGCTGGGCCCAAAAAATCAGAATTATCGGAGTAGGGGAACAAGAAAACAAAGGGGAAGCAGAGTTGGAGCAGTCAGCCCAAAAAATCGGAATTATGGGAGCAGGGGAACAAGAAAACAAAGGGGAAGCAGACTAGAGCAGTCAGCAGGGGGGAAACTGAGGCATGGAATAATTCTGTGTAGAAATACGCATTTTAAAAGCTCAAATCTGGTAAAAATTGATCCCACCAGAGCATCTCCAGTGCCTGTTCCACAATGGGATATTCGGCCTGCAGCAGATCCAGCTGGGGTCTGGAAAACTCTGACAAAAAAAACTCTGACATAATCCGGATTTGGGGCCTGGACAATGTCCCTTTGTCCCTGCCGCTGTCCCCGGAGGAACTGGCAGTGAATCCAGGTCCTCTCTGATTCTGGCAGAGGAATTTTCTCTTGGCCTGGAATTGTCTCCAGTTCCCGGCCTGATGCTTCCCAAAGGGGTTTGGAGGGAAGGGAATTCCAGGGTGGGCTGGAACAAGGAAGGGAAGGGAAGGGAAGGGAAGGGAAGGGAAGGGAAGGGAAGGGAAGGGAAGGGAAGGGAAGGGAAGGGAAGGGAAGGGAAGGGAAGGGAAGGGAAGGGAAGGGAAAAACACGGGAAATGTTCCCCAAGGGATGCTCCAAACCCGACATTCCCTGTCCCCATGGACATTCCAACCCCAACATTCCAAGCTCCAAGGCGTTCTCCAACCCTGACCTCCCCCTTTGGATGCTCCAACCCCAACATTCCCAGCTCCAAAAATGCTCCAACCCCAACATTCCCACCTCTAAGGGGTTCTCCAACTCCCCCTTTGGATGCTCCAGCCCCATTCCCCACCCCTCAATTCCCAGCAGGATCCTCTTTGCAGGGTCAAGAACCTTCCCTGCAGCCTTTTCCCTGTTTTTTGGGGGGGTTTGGGATGGGAATTTCACTCCTCAAGAGCCTCAAGCTCTCCCCTCCTTCTTTCCCCGCCATCCACCCCCAATTTTCCATATTTTCGTGCCCTTCCTTTGTTCCGCCTCCTCCTTTCACACTTCTCCCACTTTCCCCTCCAAATGTCACTGCAGGAGAAGAAAAAGTTGGGCCGAGAACCCAAAAGACTCAAAAGCAGCAGGAAAAAAAACCAAAACCAACCAGGATTATTTTTAACAGGAATGGGAACTATTCCCACCCTAATGATTAGCCTGGATTTATTTCCCTACCAGGAACAGCTCCTGGGATAAGGGAGGGGAGCAAAACCAGCAAGGAAAGGGCAGATTTTTCCCAGATTTTAATTGGATTTCTCTGCAAGGATCCAGCTGGATCCAGCAGCTCCTTGTGTTCTTCTGGAGTGGTGGCACTTCCCATTTTTCCTGGGAATTTTGCTTTGGGCTGGGAAAGCCCCAAGCAGAGGAAGATTTGGGGCTCCGTGGTGGAGGATGAGGGAATTGGGATCATTCCCAGATTTTCCCAGAGCCAGGCGATCTCAATCAGCTCCCACCCACCCCAGATCCATCTGGAAGGCCTCAATCATCCCTGGATGAAAAGGAGCAGGATGAGGACAGCAGGATCTTCTCTGTGTGCTGGGAAAATGGGATGGGATGGGATGGGATGGGATGGGATGGGATGGGATGGGATGGGATGAGCACAACTGGATGGGGATTCAGGATGGGAGAGGCTGGAGGGGCCTCAGGTCCCCAGAAAACCACACCATGCCTTTCCATGGAAATTCCAGGCTGGAAATACATTCCTGGTGCCCGGAGATCCTCAGGAATGTTAAACAGGAGCTGCTAAACCGGGATAACACATTCCCAGTGCCTGGAGATCATCGGGGACATTCCCAATACCTGGAGATGACCAAGAATGTTCCACCAAACTAGGATAACCCATTCCCAGTGCCTGGAGATTACCACAATGTTCCATAAACTGGGATAACATTCCCAATGCCTGGAGATGACCAGGGACATTCCACTAAACCAGCATCACACATTCCTGGTGCCTGGAGATCATCAGGAATGTTCCACCAAACTGGGATAACACATTCCCAATGCCTGGAGATCACCAGGAATGTTCCACCAAACTGGGATAACACATTCCCAATGCCTGGAGATCATCAGAGACATTCCACTAAACCAGGATAACACATTTCCAATGCCTGGAGATGACCAGGGATGTTCCATAAACTGGGATAACACATTCCCAGTGCATGGAATGTTAATCCCGAGACCCCAAACTGGGATAACCGAGGGTTCTACATCCAAGGATCCCAAATCCAGGCGCATCCTTCCTTTCCCATCCCTGCTCCCCCATCCTGACCTCCCTGCTCCAGCTTCTCCCGCGGCTCAGCACTTTTTCCATGTGAAATAAATGTTATTTTCTCCCCGGCCGGAGCCCAATTCATCTTCCTGTCAGGGGGAATCACGGCGAGAGGGCGAGAGCAGCAGCCAGCGAGTGCTTACACACGGAAAAATGGGATAACACAGCTCCCAGAAATCCTCCCTCCCCTGCTTAATCAGCCTCAAACGCGGCTTGGCAGAGAATTTAACCAGAAAAAAAAATAAAATGAAATGGGAAGTGGAAAAAGTGATCCGGGTCCCCTCCCCGGCCCCTTTTGTTCCGGAAAGCCCTGGGAGATTTTTATCTTTCCATAAAGTTTTATTGGAGCTGATGGTGGGAGGGAGATCCAATTAAACTCCCCCTAATCCCACTCTCAACTCCACGGCCCCGGTGGGAGATTGGGAACAGATCAAGGTGACAAATGAGGGCAGATAAATGGGAGCAGAGCAGGAGGAGGGAGGGCACGGAAAAAACAGGATTTAATGGGGAAAGTCGGAGCCCCTGGAACTGGGGATTCTGGTTTTCTGCAATGGGAGCTGGGAAAGCTGGAATTCAACATATCCAGGGGTTTTTCCTACTGCCAGGTGGGGCCTGGGATGATCCAGGTGAGATAAAATGATAGAATTAATAGATTCTTAATTATTATCTCAGATAGAATTAAAATTTCTGAGAGGGTTCACTCCCTGCCCAAGGAACAGTGTCTCTGCCAGAGCAAACAAATCCAAGGATGTGTTTATCCAGCCATGAGAATGGACCCATGGCATTCCCAAATCCAGCCCCTCCTCATCCTCTGTGGATAATGAGGATCAGAGAATCATGGAATGCTTTGGGTTGGGAAGGGACCTAAATCCCATCCAGTTCCAATCCCAACACTTCCCATTATCCCAGGTTATCCCAGCCTGACCTTGGACACTTCCAGGGATCTGGGGCCAGCCACAGCTGCTCTGGGAATTCCAGTCCAGCCCCTCATCACCCTCCCAGCCAGGAATTCCTTCCAAAATCCTATCCCCCTGTGCCCTCTGGCTGTGGGAAGCCATTCCCTGTGTCCTGGCACTCCAGGTTCTCCTTCCCAGCAGATCCCTGGTGTCCAGGGCTGTTCCTGCAGTACCCTCAGAGGGATGGGAGAACAAAACCCTGGAATGGTTTGGGTTGGAAGGACCTTAAATCCCATCTACTTCCAACCACCCACTGCAGCACCCACAGACGGACGGGGAAACAAAATCCTGGAATATTTGGGGTTGGAAGTACCTTAAATCCCATCCATTTCCAAGCACTACTGCAGGTGGCTCCAACCTGACCCTGGACAGTTCCAGGGATGGAGCAGCCACAGCTTCTCCAGGAATCCCACCCCACTTTGCCTCAGCCCCCAACCCTGAACCCCAACTTTTCCATCAAACCCTGGGAAGAGGCAAAACGAGGTGAATCCCCCCCAAAGCAGCTCGGGGCCGGTTTCCTGGGAACATCTTCCCTGCAATCCACGTGCTCCCCTCCCGTTCCTCGGAGCAGAACGGAGCCTGGCCTTGAGCAGGAGCTGCTGCTTTTAATTCCCTTCCCACTGAGTCACCCTCCCTTCCCTTCCCTTCCCTCCCCGATCCGAGCGCGGCACTCCAACGCACCACAGCTATTTTGACACACTGAGCAAATATCAATTAATTCGCCTCACAGAGAGAAGGGAAAAAAAAAACCCCACAAAACACAGAAAAAAAAAAAAAAAACAACCCCGAAAAGAAAAGCTTAATTGAAAAAATCCCGGGCCAGATTCGCAGCCTGGCGTTTGCCAACACAAGGCGAGGTTTGAAGCTCCGCTGTTCCTCAAGCACCGCGGATTTTGCGGCTCCCCCGAGGAAAAGCTTTCTGTGGAGGAGCTGTGTGAGTCACCCGAGTCAGAACGGGGGGGAAAAGGGGGAAAAGAGGCACTTCCAGAAGGGTCTCGCCTCCCACTGGCTGGTCTGGGATCAGGGAGGTCATGGGAGGACCCCAAAGCTGGGATCCATCCCGAGGCTGCAGAAAAAGGACAAGGACACGGATTTGGGGATCAAGGATGCTGCAGTTGTTGGGTTCCTCCCCAAACAACCCCAAAACCCCAAATCCGCCCCAAACCAAGCAGCTTTTGTGGGCCTCCCTTCACCTTCTCCTGCATCCCCTGGCGGGAGAATTAATGGGAATAAATTCCCTGGCAGGAATTTAACGGGAATAAACAACCCCTGAATCCTCAGCCCCCGCAGAAGGACAGGATCGAGTCAATCAATGGCTTTGACTCAGGGAATTATTTTGCCGTTAAAACGCAATTAACTGACGACTCCTGGCTTTGTTTGGGGGCTTTTCTTCCTCAAGGACGTCACCGGCACCAGGAGGGGACACAAAGGCTCCTGGCCCTCCTGCCAGTCGATTGTTGGAGCAGGAAATGGCACCAGGAATGAAATTCCAGAGTGGTTGGGATGGGAATGGAGTTAAATCCCATCCTGCCCCACTGGGCCACCTTCCATTATCCCAGGTGATTCCAGCCTGGCTTGGGACACTTCCAGGGATGTGGCAGCCACAGTTTTCTCTGGGAATCTCCCAAAATCCCCTGTGGCAGTGGGAAGCCATTCTCCTCTTTCCGAGTGTGATTTGCTGTCAACACCCCCCACCCCAAAAATAAAAAAAATCTGCGGTGGGAAAAGGGGAATAAAAAAAATACCCACACCCCAAAAAATCTGTTCATGCTCTGACACCCCTAATTAGGGCCACCCTTGGAGCAGCACAGGAGGGATTCTGGATTCCAAGGAAAAGGCAGAACGTGCCAGACTCGCCGTATTTTTAGCCACACTTCCCACCCCCCACTCGCCGCCCTCTGCTCTTCACAGCTGCCCCGAGCCGGGAGCGTCAGCGCTTCCCTAGTGAGAACGGGAGCAGGGAAAGGTTATCCAAGCTGTCAGGAAGGGTTTCTTCCCCTCTCCCGGAGACGGGAAAGCAGCGGGGTGTGTTCGGCATTGGCGCTAACGAGGAGTGGGTCCTGACGCTGAGCGCGGGTGACACCAGGGATGGCCCTTGGTGGCAGCGAATTCCCGCGGTGCCTGAATGGATTATCCCGGCTGTCTGGCACTGGGAAGCCCTGTTGCGTTGTGATTTCAGGGTTTACCCCAGAACCTTGTGTTCCTCCCCTGATAATTCCCTGCCAGGTGTGTCAGTCACCTCTCCTTTCCCCTCTCTGACCCTTCCCAGCCACTGTCTGTCAATCATGGAATTTCAGAAGGGCATTGAGAGATTGGCAGATCCAAAGGATGCCCTCTACCCCTGGGGGGGCATTGGGCAGCTCCTGGCACCTCCAGCCTGGGGCTGCTCCTCAGCACCCACCCAGGGCTGCTTTGTCACCCCTGAGTGTTGGGGTGTTGTGTTGTGATTTCAGGGTTTACCTCAAAACCTTGGGTTCCTCCCCTGATAATTCCCTCCCAGGTGTGTCAGTCACCTCTCCCTTCCCCTCCCAGCACTGTCTGTCAATCCTGGAATTCCTCTGTCAATCCTGGAATTCCAGAAGGTATCGAGTGATTGGCAGATCCAAAGGATGCCCTCTACCCCTGGGTTTTCCTTCCGATCCAGCAAAAAAACCTTCCAATTTTTCAATTTTACACTTTGTGCTCCAAACCTTCACTGGGGACAGGGAGAGGTCAGCGCGTGGCTGGATATGAGGGTTTGGGGCTGATTTATGGCTCCCTGTGACTCCTGAAAATGCAAACCCCGAGCTCAGCTCTGCCCAGGCTCGGGAATTGTTGTGTTGTGATTTCAGGGTTTACCTCAGAACCTCGAGTCCCTCCCCTGATAATTCCCTCCCAGAATTCCCTCCCTTGTCAGTCACCTCTCCTTTCCCCTCCCAGCACTGTCTGTCAGTCCTGGCATTCCAGAATTGGCAGATCCAAAGATGCCCTCTACCCCTGGGGGGCATTGGGCCATCCAGGTGTCCTTTGTCCCTTTGTCCCTCCCCTCCTGTCCCTGCTTGGTGGCTCCCTGCCCCTTCCCTGCCCCTCTCCCCGGGGTTCAAAGGAGCAGCAACCACAGGCTCAGGGAGTTCTGTTGGAGCTGCTGCTGCATTCAGAGGCCTGTGGGCCAGAATAAAGCTCTGCATCCAAACCCTCCATCAGAACCGACTCCTTTCCTTCAGCATCGCCTTTAAGCTTCTCTGCCAGAGGGAAACCTGAGGAGCAGCCCCTGTTATGGGGGGAAGCTCCATCCCAGCACCACCAGAGCTCCTGCAGGCCTGGACTTGTCCCCACAGGCCCAGCTGCAGCACCCAGCCAGCCAAAAGTGTCTGTGAGTGAAACACCACACACCCAGCCAGCCCAAAGTGTCTGTGGGTGAAACACCACACACCCACAGCCAAAAGTGTCTGTGGGGTGAAACACCACACACCCACAGCCCAAAGTGTCTGTGGGGTGAAACACCACAGTGCCGCTGTTTGGTTCAGCACAAAGGGCCAGACAAGCTCAGGCACATCCCATCCTGCTATATTGGTAATTATTCCAATAAAGCCCCACTTGGAGAATGTTCCAATGGTTTAAGTGTGGCCCCCAGCATGGTTTGGAGAAAGGAATTCCAAGGGGAAGGGGTGGATTTGGGGTTTCCTCACTGGGTGTTTATGGAACAACTGGGGAAATTTAAACTCCCATTAAATGTTCCTCAATTTCAGGAATTGTTTTCCCTTTAACCAAAATCCTCCAGAGCTTGGTCTCGGAGCAGGATTTCACAGTTCTGTGTCGCAATGGGGTGTTGGAATGGTTTGGGCTGGAAAGGACCTTAAATCCCAGCCAGTCCCATGGGCAGAGACACTTCCCACCATCCCAGGTGGCTCCAGGCCCAGATTGGACCTGGGAATTTGGACCTGGACAGGTTGGACAAGGAATTTGGCATGTTGGGGGATGAGAAGCTCCATTTGACCCAGAAATCCAACAGAGTCCTGGGATGAGCCAAGACTTGGAGCTGGTGGAAAAGCGAATCTCCAGAGAAAGCTCAGAGCCACTTCCAGGGCCTGAAGGGGCTCCAGGAGAGCTGGAGAGGGACTGGGGACCAGGGATGGAGGGACAGGACACAGGGAATGGCTTCCCACTGGAAAAAGGGAGATCTGATGGAATTTTGGGAAGGAATTCCTGACTTGGAGGGTGGGGAGGGGCTGGGATGGAATTCCCAGAGGAGCTGTGGCTGCCCCTGGATCCCTGGGAGTGTCCAAGGAAAGGTGGGAAAAGGGAAGCATCCAAGGAAATCTTGGAGCACCTTCCAGAGCCTGAAGGGACTCCAGGAGAGCTGGAGAAGATTTGGGACAAAGGATGGAGGGACAGGACACAGGGAATGGCTCCCTCTGCCAGAAGGCAGGGATGGATGGGGAGGAATTCCTGGCTGGGAGGGTGAGGAGAGGCTGTGCTGGAATTCCCAGAGGAGCTGGGGCTGCCCCTGGAAGTGCCCAGGGATTTATGGTTGGACATGTGTTGGATTTATGGTCCCCTCCCACCCAAACCACTCTGGAATTCCACGACTCCATGATTCTCCCTGAGCTGCTGACATCCAGGCTGCCACTCCTCCTCCCCAAATCCCGTTTTTCCAGGCACTGGGAACAACTCCTGGGCACGGTTCCTGCTCCCAGATTTCGTGGGCAGCCGCGATTTCCCGGCTTTTCCCACGCGGCAGCAGGTGGTGCCAGGGAGGATCAAGGATAAACAGGGATAAACACGGACACAGGAGCCTCGGGAATTCACTGGGATCCAGGAGCTCCGGCTCAGGAATGTGACCAAACCCAGCATTTAAATCTGGCCTATCCCATCCAAAATAAACCCAAATAACCACAACTAGCATTTAAACCTTTCCTATCCCATCCAGAATTAAACCCAGCACCAAACTCAGATTAAAATCTATCCCATCCAGAATTAAATCCAGCACAAGACACAGCATTTAAACCTGTCCTGACCCATCCAAAATAAACCTCAATAACCAAATCCAGCATTTAAGCCTTTCCTATCCCATCGAAAATTAAACCCAGCACCAAAACCAGCATTTAAATGTCTCCTATCCAATCCAAAATAAATCCCAATAATCAAATCCAACATTTAAATCTTTCCTGTCCCATTTAGAATTAAACCCAGCACCAAACTCAGAATGAAACCTTTCCTATCCCATCCAATATTAAATCCAGCACCAAACACAGCATTTAAACACAGCATTAAATCCATGCAAAATAAACCCCAATAACCAAACCCAGCATTTAAACCTTTCCTATTCCATCCAGAATTAAACCCAGCACCAAACTCAGATTAAAACCCTGCACCATTCTTGTCTTATCCATTCAAAATTAAACCCAGCATCAAACTCATCATTTAGACCTTTCCTATTCCATCCAGAATTAAACCCAGCACCAAAAGCAGTATTTAAACCTTTCCTAACCCTGCCCCATCCCTCCAAAATGCAGCCCAGGAGCCAAAGCTGATATTTAAATTTAGATTACCCCTACTCCCATCTCCAATTATTTTTAATTCCTTTTCCATTTGTGCTACCGGAGACTTTCTCCTTTTGTTGGGAATTAATTTGCTCTAATTTAGGGAAGCGTTTTTGATTGCTTTTGATTAAGTTTAACAAGCAGGGAGGAAAAAAAAAAAAGAAAAGCTGCAGCTTTAGACATCAAAGCAAACAAATCCTTGGGCTGGGCTTAATTAATAACGGCTGGCACTCCCCGAACAGGGAATTTATCCATTATGGAACAAGAAATTCCATGTTGGAATCATTAATCCACGTGAAAACACGGCCTGGGCAAATCCACGGATTTCTGGGAGGTGAAGGCGAGTGTTGGTTTAAAATCTGGGATTTGGGGTGAGACTTAAGAGCTCAAAAAATGGGAATTTTCCATTGGAGAGGAGAAAAGCCATGCGTGGTTCCCACTGGAAGGACAAAAATTCCTGGTTTTTCCTCTTTCCTGTGATGTCCATGGATCCTCTTAACTCCTAAAAATAGGGCATGACAGAATTCCAGGCTCAATCCATGCAAAAATCCCAAAAATCCCAATGCTTCAACACCTTTTGGGAAAACCTCCTATAATCCATTCTGGGATGGATCCTAAATCAAGAATTCGATCCTAAAACAGGAAATGGATCCTAAAATGGCAGTTGGGTCCTAAAATGGGAATTAAATCTTAAAATGGGAATTGGACTCTAACCTGGGAAATGGATCCTAAAATGGGACTTGGATCCTAAAATGGGAAATGGATCCTAAAATGGGAAATGGATCCTAAAATGGGACTTGGATCCTAACCTGGGAATTGGATCCTAAAATGGGAAATGGATCCTAAACCAGGAATTGGATCCTAAAATAGGAATTGGATCCTAACCCATCTTCTCCCAGGATAAAGCATGGACAGCTCTGGAAGCTGCTCCTCTTAATTACCCTAATTAGAGGAGAAGCTGCCCCAAATGTTGCTTTTCCATCATTCCCAAGGAAATCTGTGGATTGATCCCTTTGCCATTGGATTTTATGGATGGAGAGAGGGGGAAATGAAAGTCCCTTGGTTCTTTCCCTTAACTGCTCTCCCTCACCAGTTCAGCAGATGGAAAAATCCCTTTCCAAACATTCCAAGGAATCCCGAAAATCCCTTTCCAACACTCCAAGGAATCCTGAAAATTCCCTTCCAACATTCCAAGGAATCCCGGCACCACAGTCAGGCCTTCCAAAAGATTTATTCCCAGTTTTCCACCCAAGACAAGGTGTGGGAAAGGGAAACCATGGATCTCTTCGGGTTTTGGGAGCTGAGCATGATTTGGGAAGGCATTTGGGATAATTTGGGATAAATCCCAGGAAATCCGAGGCTGTGGGATGTGGATGGAATTTTTTATTCCATGCAGGGAATTTTTGGTGCTTTTTCATTCAGGGGATCAGAGGGGGAGAGAGAACAAGGGGGAAAAGTAGGGAGAGAGGGAATGGGAAGAATGGAATTGGGAGATGGGGAAGGAAAGGAGAGGGAAGGAAAAGGAGGGGGAAGGAAAAGGAGGGGGAAGGAAAAGGCGATGAACAAACAAACAAACAAAAAAAAAAAAATTCCCAAATCCACCCGAGCGAAGGCTCCAAAACAAATTAAGGTTGCCACGGCAACCGGGGGTGTGTGGGCAGCTCCGAATGCACGGAATTAAAACCGGCGTCATGTTCAGCGCTTAATTAAACCGCGGCCCGGAGCTGCCTCCCCGGGACACCGGGAATTCGGGATATCGGGACACCTCCGCTCTGCCGCGCCGGGAATGGGGCTGGGAATTCATCCCAAATCCCCGGGATGAGCGCTGGGGTTGATTCCCAAACGCTCCGAGCTGCGGTCGGTGCTCGACCCCCATCCCCATCAAGGCACGGGGAGGGGTTGGGAGCGGATCCAGCAGGGGGAAATTCCAAGTTTTCCCCCCCCTTCCCGCTTCCTATCCGCTTGATTTTCTCCAGGAGTGACCGCGCGGGGTCATCCAGAGGAGCCCGGGGCCGCGGGGCTGATGGAGACAGCGGAGCCCTTGTTCCTGCCCGGGCTCCTCGGGGATCATCCAGGGGCTGGAGCATCCTCTGGAAAATGCGGCCTTTATGCCTCGAGCTCTGGGAATGGGCCGGCAGAATTCCTGGAGGAATTCCTGGGGGATCCAACCCCATTGATCATTGACACTGTGACCAGTGCAACGCCAGCCTGGGGGGAAATGGGAGCACTGGGAAGGAATTTTCCATGCTGCCCCAGGGAAATTGGGATGATTTGGGGTTTGATTCCAGCGGGATCCATCAGGTTTTCCATGCACGGGTTTGAAATCCGTGCTGGAGCCACCTGTGACTTCCCAGCTCCTGCCTTAATCCTCCTTGACATCCCGGCTGCTGCTGCTGCTTCCATAATGAATATCCAGACAGGGAATTAGGGCCGGGATTCATTTCACCCACCGAGCCTAATTAACAGATGCAAAGATGCAGAGCTGGAGCAGGAGGCAGGGATAATTCCTGAATAATTCCGGAATCATTCAGGAGGGCACGGAAAAGGCTCCACACCGGCCTTGCCCCGGCCACGACAGCAAAACCTCCCCATGCAGAGGTTTGGGAGAGATTTTCCTGGTTTTCCAATCCTTTTAAAAGGCACCCAAATCCAAGGAATTGGAAGGCAGGGGCTTGGAGCGCCCTGGGATCGTGGGAGGTGTCCCTGCCCCTGGCAGGGGTGGGATGAGAGGAGCTTCAAGGTCTCTCCCAAGCCGGAGCATCCCATGATTCTGTGAATTCCTCTCCTGGAAAAGGCTGCTGGTTGTGCCCCCACTCCCACGGCAGGGTAACATCCCAGCTGGCAGGGAATTACTGCTGGCACATCCCAGGATTTGCTGTCTTTAACCCCATGTAAATCCCGGGAGCTTTTCCTCATTTTCATGGAATTCTTCCCGAGGCCAGAGGTTAAACAGGAGAGCTTCCATGGCTGTCATTTATCCTGGTTTGGATCTTATTTTTCCCCCCAAAGGAGCCTCCAGACAGGCATTTTACTGGGATTTACTGGGATTGAAACCTCCTCCACTGGGAGGTTTGGTCTGTCCTGCAAAATTTTTGGAAGAATCAGTCATGGAATCCTGGAATGCTTTGGGTTGGAAGGGACTTTAGGGATCAGCCAATTCCAGCTCCAACACCTCCCACTATCCCAGATTATCCCAGTAATTCCCTCCTGGCCTTGGGCACTTCCACTGGAAGGTTTGGTCTCTCCAGCAGAGTTTTTGGGAGAATTATGGAATCCTGGAATGCTTTGGGTTGGAAGGAACCCTAGGGATCAGCCAGTTCCAGCATCTCCCACTATCCCAGATTCCCAACCTGGCCTTGGGCACTTCCACTGGATGGTTCGGTCTCTCCAGCAAAGTTTTTGGGACAATCAATCATGGAATGCTTTGGGTTGGAAGGGACTTTAGGGATCAGCCAGTTCCAGCTCTGACACCTCCCACTATCCCAGATTATCCCAACCTGGCCTTGGGCACTTCCAGGGATCCAGGGGCAGCCACAGCTCCTCTGGGAATTCCATCCTCACCCTCCCAACCAGGAATTCCTTCCCAAAATCCCATCCATCCCTGCCCTGTGGGACTGGGAATCCATTCCCTGTGTCCTGTCCCTCCATCCCTTTTCCACCTCTCCTGAATCCCCTGGATGAAAACCCAGCCACGTTCCCCCTCCAATCCCAAACATCTGCAAATCCTCCCGTCCCTATCCCACATTTCCACCCCTTTTCCTTGGATTTTCAGTGGAGAAACCCCAAAACACCAAGACAGCCCCAATCCAGCAATGAATGAATCCAAATTTTCCAGAAAATTCTTTCCCCCTCAGGTTTGAGACTCCCTCCTGACGTCTTCCCAGATTTCTCCTCCGAAGATCCGCTATTTTTAAAACCCTCCCTAAAACCCTTTTCCGTCTATTTTTTTCCTCCCTGCTCCCACTGCTTGGCATTTCCTCCGAGGAACATGGGGACTTTTTAACTGCTCCAAAAACCTGGATGCAAAAAAAAAAAAAACAAACAAAAATCCCTCCTGGAATGTTTCCTTTGGAAGGACCCAGCTGGGATTTACAGCCCTGGGCACAGAGAGAAGGAAAAAAACACTGGAGAGGCAAAAATTCCTTAAGGATCCAAAATTCCCATCACAAAATCTGGACACAGCCAGGAGGAAAAAGCTTGGGATGTGGAATATTCCAGGAAATGCTTTGCTTTCCCAAGAGGTTAAAGGGCTTTTATTCCCATTGGAATGGCTGGGAATGGGAGATTCCAGCTGGGAAATTGGGGGAATTCCTCATGGAATTATCCATTGGGTTTTGAGGATTTGTAGGAGTTTTGGTGTGGGCACCACAAGGTGACCCCAGGGGCACAAAATATTCCTTAAAACTCCTCCGAAATTCCAAAGTATCCCGCAAAAACCTCATTTCCCAGCAATTCCTACTTGGACCAAACCCTCTGACATTTCCATCCCAGCTGATCCATCCTAAAAACCCCCAAAATGTTCTTTTTTCCCCCAAATCAAACTTCAAATTCCCCCAATTCCAAGGACAGGAGGATGATGCCAAGCTGGAATTCTGAAGCATTAACTGGGATTTATCCTCTGCTTCATCCCAGGAAGGAAAGGCTCTCCCGGGAAAAGCATGAGTGGATTTTTTTCCCATTATTATTTTATGCCACATCCTCCCAAAAAAAAAAAAAAATTGTGTTTTCAGCACTTTCTCCTATCGGGAAAGTAATTGAGTCCAAATGAAGAGGGAATTATCTCCAGAGTTAATTATCCATCCTGGCAGCCGGGGTTTTACATCCCAGCATTTTCCACTTCCATACAAAGCACGGGAATTCTCCTCTGCTGTAATTAAAGTGCTGGGAATGTGGTGGAGGAAGCTCCAGGGTTTGGTGTGGAGTTGGGGAGATTTTGGGAATCTGAGCAGAGAGGGGATGGGAATGACTCCAAACCCGGGCACAGAACGGTGCTGGAATTGCCATTCCTGGAGGGGATGTTGGAATCGCCATTCCTCGAGGGAATATTTGAGCAAAACCCTTTCCCAGTGCTGGAATCACCATTCATGGAAGGGACCCTGGATCAAGACCCCATTCCCAATGCTGGAACTGCCATTCGTAGAGGGAATCCTGGAATCACAAATCCTGGAGGGAATCCTGGATCAATTCTCCATTCCCAGTGCTGGAATCACCATTCCCAGAGGGAATCCTGGAATCACCATTCCTGGTGGGAATCCTGGAGCAAAACCCCATTCCCAGTATTGGAATCACCATTCCTAGAGGGAATCCTGGATCAATTCCCCATTCCCAGTGCTGGAATTGCCATTCCTAAATGGAATACTGGATCAAGACCCCATTCCCAGTGTTGGAACCGCCATTCCCAGAGGGAATTCTGGAATCACCATTCCCAGAGGGAATCCTGGATCAAGACCCCATTCCCAGTATTGGAATCACCATTCCCAGAGGGAATCCTGTATCAATTCCCTATTACCAGTGCTGGAACTGCCATTCCCAGAGGGAATCCTGGAATCACCATTCCCAGAGGGAATCCTGGAGCAAATCCTTTTCCTGGAGGGCATCCTGGAGCAAATTCCCATACCACTGCTGGAATTCCTGGAGGAATTATTGGGAAAGGTCTGCTCCCAGTGCTGGAATTGCCATTCCTGGAGGGAATCCTGGATCAAGACCCCATTCCCAGTGTTGGTGCCACCATTCCCAGAGGGAATCTTGGAATCACCATTCCCAGAGGGAATCCTGGATCAATTTCCCATTCCCAGTTCTGGAACTGCCATTCCCAGAGGGAATCCTGGAATCACCATTCCTGGAGCAAATCCCTGTACCAGTGCTGGAATTCCTGGAGGAATTACTGGGAGAAATCTGCTCCCAGTGCTGGAATCACAATTCCTGGAGGGAATCCTGGATCAATTCCCCATTCCCAGTGCTGGAACTGCCATTCCTAGATGGAATACTGGGATCACCATTCCTGGAGAGAATCCTGGAGCAAATCCCCATTCCCAGTACCTCCCAGTAACCCCAGGATCTCCATGGATCACAATTCCTGGGCAGGGAATACTGGGAATGCCCAGTGGTCCTTCTCTGACCTTTCCAAGCAGATCTTCCTCCTTCTGGAAAATCCCAGAGCACTCCCAGCTTTCCCAGGGAAAACCCTCCAGCACCAGGAAGAAATCCCTGCTGGATTTTCCAGCCTCTTTCCCAAGGAAACTCAGCAGCACTCAGGGCTCCCAAACTGAGAAACGCCCAGATTTGGGAATCACCCCCAGGAAGGATCCCAAATTTTGCTGTGGGGCTCCCAAATCCCCTTTTTTGGCTGCCCCACACCCGGCTCCAGCTCAGAGCCGCCCCATCCCGGAAAAAAGCAGCCTGGGATTGTGGCAGGAATTCCAGGAGGGACAGGATCTGTTTATGTTTCCTGTGCCAGCTCCCACATCCCCCCATCGGATTTTCCATGCTGGAAAAGGGAATGTTCATCCCTCCCTCCCTTCTCTGCCAGCTCCAGCTCCTGGCAAACAGCTCTGGGATCCTTCCATCCCATTTTCCACATCCCTGGAACGTCCAAGGCCTCACTGGAACAAGCTGGGATAATGGGAATTGTCCCAGTCCATGGCAGAGGCTGGAATGAGATGATTTTAAACCCCATCCCAGTCAGGAATTCTGTGATTCCACAATTTTACCATCCCCAGGCTCCCAAGATTCCCAAAATCCCTTTTTCCGTGGGCACAGCTGGATGGGAATTGAGATTTCCACTCCCCAAATAAAAATCCCAAATAAATAAAAATTTCCAGCCTCTCACTCTTCCTATGCCACAAATCCCAACATTTTCAGCACTGCCAGGTTGTCTTGGGAGAAAAAAATTCCAAATCCAATCAAAAGAGGGATTGGAATTTGAAACCCAAAATTCTTGCACATAAAAATTCCCAAAATACCACCAGAAAATGGGAATGTGGCAGCTCCTTGGGAATTTTTTCCTGTTTGTTGTCTCCTGCAGGAAAAAAAGGCTGGGAATTGTTGAATTCCAACCCAACTCTTGGAATTCCTGCTGCTGAAGGGTTCCTGGTTTTCCCCTGCCCCCAGATATGGGGATTTTTATGGAATCTTGGATTTTAAGGCTGTTTCATTCCTTGGTTTGTTCTCCTTGGTTTATTTTGGTTTTTCTTTTTTTCCATTATAGACATCGTTAAAAAAAATAAATTTTCCAAGAATACATTTGGAAGTTGTTGTGGGAATCGGAGGAATTAAAAAAAATTTTTTAAAAAAAGAGGGAAAATATAGGGAAAAATGGGAATTAAAAAGCCACAGCATGGGTAGGGTTATGTATATGGGAATATCTGTATGTTATATGTATATAGGAAATAAAGTGGAGAGGGAAAACAGGGAATTCCAACCCTGGATGGGTCAAATTCCACTCCCAACCCAAATTCCAAATTTAAAAAAAAAATTTAAAAAAAAAGAAAATGGAACCTCTTCCCCTGGAATGATTGAAAACATCAGCACAACCTCACACGTTTCACACCAGTTTCTTTTCTCTTCCATTCGGAAACTCTCTGAGGAAAAATCCCAACCAAAATCCCCCAAAATCCAACGGGAAGAGCTGTGGGAGTCCCCTCCAGGTGGCTCCTGATGGCGCCTTCATCCTCCAGGATGTTCCCATGCGGAATCCTCGTTGTTCCTGTGGCCACCCCAGTGCAAAGAATCCTGAAATTCGCCTTTCCCAAATCCTTTCTCCGACTTTTTCCCCCTCCCCGGCACCGCTGGCAGCTCCAGACCCCCATTCCAGGCCCGTTCCAGGGAGTTTTCCTTGTAAACCAACCCAGAAAAGACCAAAAAAATAAAAATCCCCCCCAAAAAACGGGAAAAACGAAAAGTAGGAAGAAAACCACCAAAGTTTCCCAGCGTGGTGGAGGCTCCTCCTGCCTCTCCAGAGCTCGACATTCCCGGGATTTGGGAGCATTCTAGTCTCCGGCATGAGCGCGGCAGTGGTGGGCACTGGTGGGCACTGGTGGGCACTGGTCCGAGCGTCCCCGTCCCACCGGCCGCTCCTTCCCACCCCTTTTATAGCCCCAGCGCCAGGGTCAGGATGGGAATGAGGAGCAGGATCCGGCTCTCCCGCTGCTGGCTGCTTCCCCCCTTGGGATCCATGAAAGTCTTCTGGTCCGGCATCACATCCGTGGTCAGCTGGGCCTGGGAAGGAAGGATGGGAGTGGGGTTTTAGGGAAAAGCATCCCAAAGTTGGGAGACACCACCGGGATGGCATTCCCAAGATGTTTGGTCTGGAAGAGAATTCCCAAGTACCTGGGAGTAGCACAAGCTCTGCTCCTTGGATTGGTTGGGCTTCAGGCCTTGTTCCTGGCAGGAGAAATTGGGAATGGTTAGGGGAGGAATGCGCCCCTGGAGCTGGTTTGGGATCCCGAATTTCCCTGCAGGAATCAGCTCAGAGCAGGTGATGGAGCACTGGGAGATTTGGGAATGGCTCATCCCATCTCCACAGGGAGCCCAGGGGCTTCCGTGGATCCTGCCTCACTGTGATCCTGACAGGAATCCTGCCTGGAATCCTGGGATACGCCACCAGTCCCCATCCTACTCCTCTGCATTCCTGGGACATCTCCAGCCATTCCCCAATCCCATTTCCCTGCATTCCTGGGACATTCCCCAATCCTATTTCCCTCCCATTCCTGGAACATCCCCAGCCAATCCCCAGTTCCATTTCCCTGCATTCCTAGGCCATTCCCCAATCCCATTTTTCTCCCATTCCTGGGCCATTCCCCAATCCCATTTCCCTACATTCCTGGGCCATTCCCCAATCCCCCAATCCCATTTCCCTGCATTCCTTGGATAGCCCCAGTCATTCCCCAGTCTCATTTCCCTCCCATTCCTGGAACATCCCCAGCCATTCCCCAATCCCATTTCCCTCCAACTCCTTTTCCACCCATGGAACAAAACATGGACGCCCAAGCCCAGCGCTTGGCAAGCCAACACAGATTTTCCAGATTTCCCAAAAAACCCTGGAATTCCATCTCCCAAACGAGCAGAATTCGGCCTCAGAGAGCAGGTGAGGGGTAAGACGGGCAGGGAATCCCATTTCCCTCCCCATACAGTGCCCGGATCCTTCCGGTCCCAGGATGAGTCCGAGCAGGACATTTCCCCAATCCCACGGGATGCAGCCGCTGTCCCACACCCCCACCAGTGCTCCCAGTTTGCAGCAGGGACTGGGCCCCACCTGGAGGGAGGTGCAGGTGCTGATGACGCTCGTGTCGTAGGCGGTGTTGCTGTCGTTGACATCGTCCGGCAGCACCGGGCTCTTCTCCACCTTCGGCAGCGCCGTCACAGCGGGATTGGGAATTTTGGGAGCCAGGTTCACATCGGTGCCGTTCCCAAAAGCCTGGATGGCGTTTCCTGGCAGCAGGAGAGATTTAGGAAGGATGGGAATGATAAAAAAAGGTAAAAGGGGCAGGGTGGGGAAGCGCCTTACGGAGACAGGGGTTTTCCGTGAAATCCCGCAGGAATTTCTCGCACTCCTCCTCCATATTCCCGCTGCCTTTGCAGGAGCACCAGGGTGAGATGGTGATGCTGGTGGTGCTGGCGTCCACGTAGTTGGGGGTGATGTCAAAGCCTGGCGAGGAGGAGGGAACGGGGATGAAATCCCAGTGGGAAAATCCATTCCCGATCCCGACTCCCGGCACTCACCGATGAGCCCTGCGTAGGAGCCCAGGCACGCCTGGAAGTTGTCACCAGGACAGTTGGTCAGGGACTGGAAGGTGGCCTGGCAGTTGGTGTGGAAATCTGCCAGCCGGGATCTGCAGAGGAGGAAAAGTGGGAAAACAAGGGGATTTCAGTGCCAGTTCCTTCCCAGAGTGACTCTGTGGCCAGCAGGAATTTTTGAATGGAATAAAAGTGCCCTATTCCCAACATCCCCACACGGGCTGTGAAATTCCAGGGCCATTCAGGCTCTCCATCTTGGTTATCTAAGTGCTCCCAAGAGGAGACAGGATCCTGGTAACGGCCGTGCTCATCCATGCCTCAGATCCCAAAGAACAGCAAAAACACAAGGGGAGTGTCCTTGGGAAGGGATGGAATTGGGGTGGTCTGATGGGGATGGGAGGATGGGGAAGGAGGAAGAGCTCAGGATGAAGCAGCAATTCCAGGGAAAACCAGGATTCTGCAGCTCTGACGTGATGAGTGAGGCAAGGAGGAAACTTTCTGCTTCTCCCTCTTCCTGGAAATAAAACTCCCCCATCGTCCTTGGGAAGGGATGGAACTGGGGAGGTTTGATGGGCTTCTCCATGATGGGGATGGGAGGATGGGGAAGGAGGAAGAGCTCAGGATGAAGCAGAAATTCCAAGGAAAACCAGGATTCTGCAGCTCTGCCGTGATGAGTGAGGCAAGGAGGAAACTTTCTCCCTCTCCTTCTTCCTGGAAATAAAACTCCCCCACCAGGATCATTGTTTTCATGTTTATTTTCCTTCCTTGTGACTCAGCCCATGGAAAACTCCCCACAGAGCGGAGCGGCTCCATTCCACTCCCATTCCTGGGGCAGATCCTCAACTCCTGGAAGGGAATTTTCCTCACACAAAACCCCAGAAAAGCTTTTCCAGCATTTTTATTTTTGGGGGGACTCTCCACCCTCCCTGCAGCCAAACCTCAGCTCCAGGGTGGGAGTGGCAGAAATCCAAAAACCTGCTCCTTCCCCCAGCTTCTCCGCGGGAGAGGAATAAAACTTTCCGACAGCATTTCCCTCTCTTCCCAAATCCGAGGCGAAGGGACGTCAATTCCCTGCAGGAAGCGCGGCGAGTTCAGCGCCGAGCGCCAGGAAAATTTGTCACCGCTGCTCCCCGGGGCTCCACTCCCGGCCTGGAGCATCCTCCCAGGCAAATGTTATTCCTTTCATAATCCATGAAGATGCAGCTGGGAAATCCTTCAGGAATATCCAAGCCAGATGTCACTCTTCCCGTTGGACACGGCGACTTTGGAAGCCGCTGGATGGGATTCGCTGCCAGGAATAAAAGCTCGGCCCCAGCCCGGCGGGTTTTGGCTTTCAGGAGCTCCGAGAGAATGAAAACAAGGGAAAAGAGAAGGAGCCAAGTCCATCTTAGCGAGAACAAGGAGGGATCGGTGCCAAATCGCTGCTGGCAGCTGGAGGAGGCAGGTGGGGATGGCTTGGAAAAGTTGGGAAGAGCTGGGCTGGCTCTGGGTGAGGGATGGAGGAGGATTTTCCTAAGAGTTGCCTCCTCCTCCAAAAAAAAAACCCCAAGGAGTGGAAGAAAAGGGACTTTAAAAATTAATTCTGGATGCACACTCAGATTTGCCATCCGAGGGCTTCCAAACTGCTCCTTTTGGATTCCTGCAGGAAAAGTGACAGGAAAGGATCCCAGGGGTGAACAGGCCCTGCTCCCAAATCCAGGCACTTCCCAAGGACCTGGATCCCTGGATCTCCTTAAACATCCTGGATTTAAGGAGCTTTTTAATTCCATATCTTTAATTCCCAGTGCATAAATCCCAAATCTCAGGAGTTCTGTGCACCTGTACATTTATCCCAAGTGCTTAAATACCAGATTTAAGGGACTCTGTGCATTCCTACACAAACACCTGGCACAGATATCCCAAATTTAGGGGACATTTTGTGCCTGTATTTTTATCCCAGGTGCATAAATCCCAAATTTAGGGGATTTTTATTTCTGTCCTCCCACCCCCAGTGCACATATCCCAAATTTACTGGACATTTTGTGCCTGTACTTTTATCCCAGGTGCATAAACCACAAATTTAGGGGATTTTTGTTCCTGTCCATTTAGGGGACTTCAATCATCCCTACAGAGCCCACCTGCCTCCAGCTCCTCTCCCATTCCCTGTTTTTCTGCGGGAATTCAGCACCACCAAAACCCCACCGGCTCTGACATTAAAATTTACCAAACACAGAAGTTTTGGGATGGGTTTGGGGGGGTTTTTTTGTGATTTTTTAAAGCGCTTAATTGAGTGTTAAATACTCCCATCCCCCTCCAGCCGCGGTGATAGCTCAGCACACATCAAACCCAACAGCATCCTGCTCCTGAATATTTCATGGAAAAGACACCGGGATTCCTCCTGAAGTGGATTTTTTTTTTTTTCACAGGCAATTTATGGGGACTGAGGGAATTAAAAATAAAAAAAAAAAAGCTGGGAAAAATCTGCTCTCCCTCTCCTGCCCAGCTGGGGATGTTCAGGAAGCTGCGACAACACGGAAAAAACTCGGCGAGACACGAAAATCCCGCTGGGCATCGCCCTCCCAACATTCCCATCCTGCTGGAGAGGGATTCTTTTGAAGCTGGAGAGATGCTGAGATTAAAAAAAAAAAAATTCCCCTCCAAACGCTCCCAGGTAAATTCAAAGAGTCCCAGGGAGGGGGAGCAGCTGGAGGAAAGAGGGAAGCTGGAATATAAAAGTCGGCTTTTGTGGATGACCCGCTGCCAAATCGAGCGAGGAGTTCACAGGGGAGGGAGGAAAGATCAATGGATGGATTTGTTTTATCCAGGAGAAGTTGTCTGGGGAGAGGAGTCACCTGTTCCGGGCTGAGCCGCGGGAGGCTGGAGGGAAATAGGGAATTTTTTGTTGTAGTTTCTGAGGCTCTCGGCCTCGATTCCAGAGGAATTTTCGCATGGAAAGGGGGGCAGGCTTGGGAAGGGGCTGCCCGTGGGGGGTTTGGAGTCTCCATGGGTGGAGGTGTCCAGGGAACCCCTGGAGGTATCCAGGGAATGCCTGGAGATACCCAAGGAACAACTGGAGTATCCAAGGATGACCTGGAGGTGCCCAAGGAACCCCTCAAGGTGCCCAAGGTACCCGTGGAGGTATCCAAGGAACCCCTGAAGACATCCAGGGAATGCCAGGAGGTGGCCAAGAAACCCCTGGAGATGCCCAAGGATGACCTGGAGATGCCCAAGGAAGCCCTTGAGGTGCCCAAGCAACCCCTGGAGGTATCCAAGGAATTCCTGGAGGCATCCAAGGAACCCCTGGAGGTGCCCAAGAAACCACTGGAGATGTCCAGGGAATGCCTGGAGATACCCAGGGAACCCTTGGAGATGCCCGAGGATGACCTGGAAGAGCCCAGGAAACCCTTGGAGATGCCCAGGGAACTCCTGGAGATGATCAGGGATGACCTGGAGGTGCCTAAGGAACCCCTGAAGACATCCAGGGAATGCCTGGAGATGCCCAAGGAACCCCTGGAGGTGTCCAAGGAACCTCTTGAGGTGCCCAAGGATTCCCTGGAGATGCCTAAGGATGACCAAGAGATGCCCAGGGAACCCTTGGAGATTCCCAGGAAATCCTTGGAGGTGGTGCCCAAGGGACCCCTGGAGGTGCCCAAGGAATTCCTGGAGGTATCCAAGGAACCTCTGGAGGTGTCCAGGGAGTGCCTGCAGGTGTCCAAGGAACCCCTTGAGATGCCCAAGGGACCACTGGAGATGCCCAGGGAACCCTTGGAGGTGCTCAAGGAACCCCTGAAGGTGTCCAGGGAACCCCTGAAGGTGCCCAAGGATGACCTGGAGATGCCCAAGGATGACCTGCACTCATCCAGGGATGGCCTAGAAGTGCTCAGGGAACCCCTGGAGGTGCCCAAGGAACCCCTGGAGGTGACGCTCAGAGCTCTGAGCTGGGGACGAGTGGGGACCAAAAGTTGGACTCTGCTCCTGGAGGATTTTCCAACCTCTGCAATCTCTTGCTCAGGGCCATGGACACGGCAGGAAAACCCCAAACCCACAAACAAACCGAGGGAGAAACTCCCGAAGCGGAGAAACCCCAGCAAGAGGCAAAACAATCAAGGCAGAACCTCAAAGACGGCAGCTCCTAATTAACGAATTAATTAATTAATTTCGTTCTCCACACGCGTTTCAGGCCACCAAATTTTGCTCCAGCGCTGCGATCGGTGACTCAAAGGCCTTTTTTGGGTGGATTTGTTTCATTCTCAAGCCGGGAAGGGGAGGACGGAGCGCAGGCACCGCTTGATTTTAATTGCGGGCCCGTTCTGTCCCATTGAGCCGCTAAGTGAGCCCAACAGGAGATTGTGTTTGCACAAGCAAAGCCCGGCTCAAGACAGACTCGCTGTCACATTAAGTCAATACTTGGGAAGCCTCTCGAGTTAATTATTCAGCGAGAATTGACTGATTCTCGTGGTGAGAGCCCGCAGGGAGCCGAGCCCTCCCCCAGCCTCTTCTTCCTCATGCGGGGGAACCCCCCCAGTGCTGCCCCTCCGCTTGGAAATCTACCAGATTTGGGGATTTTCACTGATTTTCACTGATTTCTCCAATTTCTCCCAGCTCCTGTTAAATCCAGGAGCAATTTTTCCCTGTTCCATCTTCTTTCCCTGCTCCTTCTTCTCTTCTTCTTCCCCAGCTGCCTCCTCATGTGAGGGTCCCCCCAGTGTTGCCCCTCCAAACCTGGTTTGGGAAATCTATGAAAATCCCCAAATCTGGTGGATTTCCACTTATTTTCCCAGATGTCTCCAAGCTCTCCCAGGTACGGTTAAATCCAGGAGAAATTTTTCCGTTCTACTCTTCTTCCCCAGCCTTCTCCTCATGTGAGGGGCTTCCCAGTGCTGCCCCTGTGCTTCAAAATCCACCAGATTTGGCAATTTTCACTGATTTCCCAATCCCAAACTGGGTTTGGAGGCTTCTCCACATCCTGTTCCTCTGAACCTGAGTTCTCTCAGTTCCCGTTAAATCCTGGAGCAATTTTTCCCTGCTCCTTCTTCCTCCCCTGCTCCTTCTCCTCTTCTTCCCCAGCCACCTCCACAAGTGAGGGAGCTCCCAGTGCTGCCCCTTCTCTTCAAAATCCACCATATTTGGGGATTTTCACAGATTTCCCAATCCCAAACCGGATTTGGAGGTTCCTCCACTCCCCTCCAAACCCGAGCTCTCACAGCTCCCATTAAATCCTGGAGCAATTTTTCCCTGCTCCTTCTTCTTTCCCTGCTCCTTCCTCCCCTGCTCCTTCTCCTCTTCTTCTCCAGCCACCTCCATACATGGGCGACCCTCCAGTGCTGCCCCTTCCACTCTGAAATCCACCAGATTTGGGGACTTTCACTGATTTTCACTGATTTCTCCAAGCTCTCCCAGCTCCCATTAAATCCAGGAGAAATCCTTGCCTGTTCATTCTCCTCTTCTTCTTCCCCAGCCACCTCCTCATGTGAGGGACCCCCTGGTCCTGCCCCTCCACTCTTAAATCCACCAGATTTGGGGATTTTCACAGATTTCCCAAACCAGGTTTGGAGGCTCTTCCACTCCCCTCCAAACCCGAGCTCTCCCAGCTCCCACTAAATCCTGGAGCAATTTTTCCCTGCTCCTTCTTCCTCCCCTGCTCCTTCTCCTCTTCTTCTCCAGCCACCTCCATACATGGGGGACCCTCCAGTGCTGACCCTCCACTTTGAAATCCACCAGATTTGGGGATTTTCACAGATTTCTCCGAGCTCTCCCAGCTCCTGTTAAATCCAGGATAATTTTTTCCCTTCTCCTCTTCTTTCCCAGCCTTGTCCTCACGTGAAGGACCCCCGGGTGCTGCCTCTCCACTCTTAAATCCACCAGATTTGGGGATTTTCACAGATTTCCCAAACCAGGTTTGGAGGCTCTTCCACTCCCCTCCAAACCCGAGCTCTCCCAGCTCCCACTAAATTCTGGAGCAATTTTTCCCTGCTCCTTCTTCTTCCCAGACAGGCTCTCATTACGGGGAGTAATGAGGAGTTGAGCTGCTGTTTATCAAGGGAACATCCATTACAAACAACGGCCGCGCCCGCAGCCGCCGCGTTCCCTTCCCGTGTTTGCTGCTCCATCAATCCCCAGCCAGCCTGGATCCCCTCCCTCCATCCTTCCCCAGCCCAAACCTGGCCAAAACGCTTGGTGCACAAATATCCCGAGAGGGGGAGCATCCCTGATTCCCCTGGATTTAAATACACCAAAAAATGGGATAAAAAAATCTGAGAAATGACCCAACGTCCCCACTTTGGATGTTCCAACCCCAGCCAAAATCCTTGGCAAAAATCCTGACCCCCCTTGAATTTAAACGCATGAAAGCAAGAGATAAAAATCTGGGAAATGACCCAACGTCTCCACTTTGGATACTCCAAACCCAGCCAAAATCCTCTTCACAAAAATATGCTGTAAGAGGGAGCATCCCTCACCCTCTTGGATTTAAACACAACAAAAACTGGGATAAAAATCTGGGAAATGACCCAACATTCCCAGTTGGGACACTGAGGAGCTCCAGTGCAACCTTGGCCAAAATCTCTAACACACAAATATCCCGGGAGGAGGAGCATCCCTGACCCCCCTGAATTTAAACACAACAAAAACCTAAAATTAAAATCAGAGAAATGACACAACATCTCCACCCTGGATGCTCCAACCCCACTCAAACCCTTGACAAATATCCCGTAAGAGCGAGCATTCCTCACCCCCCCGGATTTAAACGCAACAAAAACTGGGATAAAAATCCGGGAAATGACTCAATTTCCCCACTTTGGCCAAAATCCTTGACACACAAATATCCCGGGAGGGGGAGCATCCCTAACCCCCTTTGGATTTAAAGACACTGAAAACAGAGATAAAAATCTGGGAAACGACTCAACATCTCCACTCTGGATGCTCCAACCCCAATCAAAATCCTTGAAAAACCAACATCCTGTAAGAGGGAGCATCCCTGACCCCCTCAGCTTTAAACACACCAAAAAACTGGGATAAAAATCCTGGAGATGACCCAACATCCCCACTTTGGCCAAAATCCTCTTCACACAAATATCCTGTAAGAGGGAACATCCCTGAGCCCCCTGGATTTAAACACACCAAAAACTGGGATAAAAATCCTGGAAATGATCCAACATCCCCACTTTGGATGCTGAGGAGCCCCAGCCTAATATTGGCCAAAATCTCTACACACAAATATCCCGGGAGGAGGAGCATCCCTGACCCCCTTTGGATTTAAAGACACTGAAAACAGAGATGAAAATCTGGGAAATTACTCAACATCCCCACTTTGGATGCTCCAAACCCAGACAAAATCCTCTTCAAAAAAATATCTTGTAAGAGGGAGCATCCCTCACCCCCTTAGATTTAAACACACCAAAAACTGAGATAAAAATCCTGGAAATGACCCAACATCCCCACTTTGGATGCCGAGGAGCTCCAGCCAGTGGAGGCTGGGAATTTCTCCGGCACCGGCACCACTGGAGCGTGTAAGAGCAGATTATTTGTGCTCCCGACTTGCTGATGCAAGATGAAAAATCCAGCGAGCTGCAGCTGCTGAAATCAGCTCTTTTCTCCCCTTCCCTTCCCTTTCCCCTTCGCTGAGGTTTGTGCTTCGCCAAAGGTTTTTGTATTCCGGGAGCTAAAACCTGTCCCTTGCAATCAGCCGCAAAAACTCCGGGACTTTGTCAGCTCCTGCGAGCTGGGAAAGATGGGGAAAAATAGGGAAAAGATGGGGGAAAATGAGGGGAAAGATGGGGGAAATAGGGAAAAGATGGGGGAAAGATGAGGGGGAAAAGATCATGGGGGAAAAGCTTCTCGAGCTGGGAAAGATGGGGAAAAGATGGGGAAAAATGATGGGGTAAAAATGATGGGGAAAAGCTTCCAGAGCTGGGAAAAGCTGGGGAAAAACATGGGAAGAAAAAGGTGGGGGGAAAAATGGGGGAAAAGGTGATGGGGAAAAGGTGATGGGTGAAAAGCTTCCCGATCTGGGAAAAGCTAGAGGAAAAAGGTGGGGGGAAACGGTGGGAAGAAAAGGTGGGGGAAAAAAGATGATGGGGGAAAAAGATGATGGGTGAAAAAGATGATGGGGGAAGCTTCCCAAGCTGGGAAAAGCTGGGGAAAAATGTGGGGGGAAAGGGGGAGGGGAAAGGTGGGGGGAAAAAAAGGTGATGGGGGAAAAGGTGAGGGGAAAAAGATGGGGAAAGCTTCCTGAGCTGGGAAGAGCTGGGAAAAGCTTCCCAAGCTGCATAAATCACGGCTCAGTTGCTCCTGGAGTCCTGGAGCAGCTCCTGTGGGATTTGAGCCCGGGTCAAGGCCGTTGGAATGGATTTATGTGGAGCAAAAACCTGGGATTTCAGCCCAGGATAAACCAGATCCTGCTCTCCAAAGATCCTGTCCCCTCGCCCAGATCTGAGTCCTTGAGGCGACACAAGGAGGGACATCCCGGACCCTCTGTGCCTTCAGAAGGACGGCAGGGAAGGGTTAAACCCCTCCTGCATCCAGAACATTCCACATGCAGAGCCATTCCCGGCAGGATGGAGCAGCTGGTGGCTTCTTTGTGACCAAGGGGACAGGGCTGATGTCCAACCCCAGCAGCCCCACACAGCTGGAAAGCAGCACAGAGAGGCAGGAAAAGCTCTTGAAGGGCTGTTTTCCATGCTGGAATATTCATTTTCCCTCTCCTCCGATTATTCTGCTTTTTTTTGGGTGTGGAATTCTTGCCCTACAGGAGCAGCAGCCCCTGGATTGATCTCCGTGCGGGAAAAATCCCTCTGGAAAATCCTATCCCGCCAGAGAGGGTTTTCCCTTGTTAGGCTTTGAGCCAGGAGGGTTAATTAATTATCCTGGCAGGTTAATTACTCTGGCAGGAGAATTATCTCATCTCCTGTCACCTCTGGCTCTGGGAGCACTTGGGATCTGCTCTGGCTCCAGAGACTCGCCAGGCCCCTGTCGGATCGGGATGAGCATCGGGCTGGGATGTCGGATCGAGAAATTAACGGAAAATGGGAAATCCCATGGCCCTGCCTTGTCCTCTAGAATCAGGAGGAGTTTTGGGCAGATAAAATATCCATTCATGGATAATGGGAAATCCCATGGCACTGCCTTGCCCTTCAGGATCAGGATGAGTTTTAGCTGAATAAACTCATGGAAAATGGGAAATCCCATGGCCCTGCCTTGTCGTCCAGGATCAGGAGTTTTGGATGGATAAATTCCTGGGTAATTTACCTGGAAATCCCATGGCACAGCCCCAACCCTGCCTTGTCCTCCAGGATCAGGAGTTATGGGTGGGTAAACTCATGGAAAATGGGAAATCTCATGGCCCTGCCTTGTCCTGCAGGATGAGGGACATGGAGGAGTTTTGGATGGATAAATTCATGGAAAATGGGAAATCCTGTGGCACTGCCCAGCCCTGCCTTGTCTTCCAAGATAGGGAGGAGTTTTGGCTGGATAAACTCATGGAAAATGGGAAATTCCATGGCATTGCCTTGTCCTCTGGGATCAGGGAACACGGAGGAATTTTGGATGGATAAACTCATGGATAATGGGAAATGCCTTGGTGCTGCCTTGTCCTCCAGGATCAGGAGTTTTGGGTGGGTAAACTCATGGATAATGGGAAATCCCACGGCACAGCCCAGCTCTGCCTTGTCCTCCAGGATCAGGAGGAGTTTGGCTGGATAAATTCATGGATAATGGGAAATCCCATGGCCCTGCCTAGTTCCCCAGGATAAGGGGACACAGGGATTTCATGTCCCATCATTCCCAGCTGGAAATGTCAGAGGGGAGTGGACGGGATGAGATTTTCTCCTGAAAACTCAAATCCAAGGAATGCATCCCTGTGCCATCCCAAGGAAAAAACCCCTGAGTTCCAGCAAAACTCTACAGCAAAACCAAAACAAAAAAATCTCAGATTTGGGCATTTTCCAGAGCAAGAGCCCCCATCCCATCTCCCAAAAAATCACATTTCCACCTTGGAGCAAACAAACCCTCCCAGCAGCCTCTGCCCCTTCCCCCTTTCCCTCCTGGTGTGGGGATTTCATTCCACACAGGAATTAAAGCTCTGCAGCTGCCCCCGGCTCTCCCAGCCCCGTTATCCCTCTCGGAGCGCGGATCCGTCGGCAGCATCCGCCTCGGAGCGCACTGATGGAGAGGAGCTGCCATTCCCGGGTATCTTTTATTCATGGCCACCGGCTCCTCGGATTACTTTTTGATAAAAAGCCACATTCCCACATTTCAAACATCTCCGCTCGCAGCCTGAGGAAGACCCGGAGCTCGCATTTATTTCCCTGCTGAGCACTGGGAAGCTCCATCACCTTGACGGGAGAAGATCCCGCTCCTGGTGGGAGCCCTTGGGAAGCGGATCCGGCTCCCAATGGGGACAGGAGGGGTCGTGCCCGGTGACAAACGGGTGACAGAAGGAGCAGGAGCCTCCTCAGTGTCCAGCTCTGCGCTGCCAAGGGGGAAACAATGGGAATTCGGCAGCCGGGGAAGGTTTGGGGGATGCAGTTCCATCCCTGGGGTTTGTCCCCTGGATGTCCCCAGGGCAGTGTCCCAGTTGTCCCCTGGATGTCCCCAGGGCAGTGTCCCAGTGGCACTTCCAGAGCCAGATGTGAGGAAAACAGAGCCCTAGGGGTGACACTGATACTGGGGGTGACACTGATGCTGAGAGGGTGACACCAATGCCAGGGCAGTGACACTGATAGTGGGGAGTGGCACCAATGCCAGGAAGGTGACATTGATACTGAGAGGGTGACACTGATACTGAGGGTGACACTGATGACCAGGTGATGACACCAATGCCAGGAAGGTGACACTGATGACAAGGGCAATGACACCAATGCCAGGACTGTGACACTGATGGCCGGGGGCTGACACTGGTGATTGGGAAGGTGCCACCAGTGCTAGGGAGGTGACACTGATGCCAAGGGATGACACCGATGCCAGGAAGGTGGCACTGATGACCAGGGCAATGACACCAATGCCAGGAGGGTGACACTGATGGCTGGGGGCTGACTCTGATGACCGGGAAGGTGACACCAGTGCTAGGATGTGATACTGATGGCCAGGGGGTGACACCAGTGCTAGGGAGGTGACACTGATGGCCAGGGGCTGACACCAATGCCAGGAGGGTGACACCAATGCCAGGGAGGTGACACTGATGCCAAGGGGTGATACCGATGCCAGGAAGGCGACACTGATGACCAGGAGGGCGACACCAATGCCAGGGAGGTGACACTGATGGCAAGGGGTGACACCAACCCCAGGGAGGTGACACTGATGACCAGGGCAGTGACACCAACCCCAAGGAGATGACACTGATGGCTGGGAACTGACACCAGTGCCAGGGAGGTGACACTGATGTCTGGGCGGTGACACCAACCCCAGGGAGGTGACACACCACCTGCCCCACACCCCAAAACCCCCCATGGCACCCCCTTTTACCTGCACAGGTGATCCGCCCGGCAGGCGCCGCGCAGGTCCAGGCAGTTGGGCTTCTCCTTGTCCTCGTAGGAGCAGGAGGGGACGATGGTCTGGCGGCGGCGCTCGGCGCACGCCGGGTCCCTGCAGGAGCAGAAGAGCAGGCGGAAGGTGAACTCGCCGGGCACGCGGTCGAAGAACTGGCGCAGGGCCTTGTGGCACTTGCGGCGGCTGCAGGGCTCGGTGGCCGACAGCTCCCGGCTGCAGGTGGAGATGTAGCCCGAGCGCAGGCGCTTGCAGTTGTCGTTGAGGTTGCAGGCCTTGGCCGCATCCAGGCAGTGGTTGCTCTTGGAGGTGGTGGCCGGGTCCATTCCTGCGCGGGGAAGAGGATATTTGGGGTCAGGAAGGTGGGGAGGTGACACGTAAAATTGGGGAGGTGGAGTGGAGTGTGGGAAGATGGGATTGAGGTGGGGGGAATGGGTAATTGGTCTTGACCCCAGGAGATGCCCTCAAAGCTGGGGAGATGACTTCAAAAATAGCCTTAAAATGGGATTGGGAGATGCCCTCAAAGCTGGGGAGATGCCCTCAAAACCACCATTAAACTGGGATTGGGAAGTGCCCTCAAAAACAGCCTTAAACTGGGACTGGAAGATGCCCTCAAGGCTGGGGAGATGCCCTCAAAAACAGCCTCAAACTGGGACTGGGAGAAGCCCTCAAAAACACCTTTGAAATAGGATTGGGAGATGCCCTCAAGGCTGGGGAGATGCCCTCAAAAACAGCCTTAAATTGGGATTGGGAAATGCCTTCAAAGATGGGGAGATGCCTTCAAAAATGCCCTTAAACTGGGATTGGGAGATGCCCTCAAGGCTGGGGAGATGCCACCAAGCCTGGGATGGGAAGAAGCCCTGAAACATGTGAATAAGCCCTCAAACCTGGGATGGGAAACACCCTTGACCATGGGATGAGAAGAATTTCTCAAAACTTTTGAGGAGATGTCCTCAAATCTGGGATGAAGAAATGCTGTTGACCTGGGATGGGGAGGAACTTCCAAAGCTGGAGAGATGTCCTCAAAACTGGGGCAGTGAAAAGCCCTCAAACCCAGGCAGATGGCCTCAAAACCGGGGAGATGGCCTTAAACCCTGGGAGATGCCCTCAAAACCCAGAGAGATGCCCTCAAACCCAGGATGGGGAAGTGCTCTCGACCTGGGGAAGATGCGACAGGCACTGCGTCATCCCCGTGGCATCAGTGTCACCTCCCAGCATCTCCAGCCCAGCCCATCCCTGGGCTGACCCCATCCCATTCCAGGCACAATCCGTACGATCAACACCCCCCAACCCGGGGCCCTCTGGGCAGAATCCAGGCCATGAATTTGCAACATTCCTTTCCTTTTGTCAATTCTTCAAAGAATAGTTATTAATTATTAATTAATTTATAATTATTCAACTCCAAAAGTGGAATAATCAGCTCAACTCCACTGAGGCCCCCACAGCCCCTTGTGGGGCTCCCCAAAAGTGGGGCAGTTCCAGACAGGTATGAGAGGGGCAAAGAGGATCAATCCTGGATCCATCTGGGAATCCCATCCTGCATCCATCCTGGGAATACCATCCAGAATCCCATCCCGTGTTCATCCTGGGAATCCCATCCAGAATCCATCCTGGGAATCCCATCCTGCGTCCATCCCAAGAATCCCATCCTGTATCCATCCTGGGAATGCCACCCTGAATCCATCCTGGGAATCCCATCCCGGGAATCCCATCCCGGGAATCCCATCCCAGGAATCCCATCCAGAATCTATCCTGGGAATGCCACTCTGAATCCCATCCTGGGAATGCCATCCTGGGAATGCCACCCTGAATCCATCCTGGGAATTCCATCTATGCAATCCCATCCTGGGAATCCCATCCAGAATCCATCGTGGGAATGCCACCCTGAATCCATCCTGGGAATCCCATCTTGGGAATCCCATCCCATGTCCATTATGGGAATCCTATCCAGAATCCATCCTGGGAATGCCACCCTGAATCCCATCCTGGGAATCCCATCCTGCATCCATCCTAGGAATCCCATCCCAAATCCATTCTGAGAGTCCCATCCTGGGAATCCCATCCATATCCATCCCAGGAATCCCATCCCTCAGGAGAGGACAGACAAGGCCAAGCCCCAGCCTGGGAACAAACGCTGAATTTTCTTTTTTTTTTTTTTTTTTTTTTGCTGGGAATGATGGATCACCCTCCGCAGTCCAGGTGCTGCTTCTGAATTCTCCTCATCCCTCATTCCCTCCCCTCCACAACCCGGCCAAATCCATGGATTCTCCTCCGCCGCCTCCCAGCTTCTGCTGGCGCCAAGGAAGGCTCCTAATTGGCCTAATTGGAGGGTGCTGCTAATTAAGAGGACAGGGGATGGACACATCAAGGGGAAAAATGGGATTAGAGAGGTGGGGAAAAGGAGGATTAAGGTGGGGAAAAGGAGATTGGAGAGGTGGAGAAAAGGAAGATTTAGGTGGGGGAAAGGAGGGTTGAAAAGGTGGGGAAAAGGGGAATTTAGGTGGGAAAAAGTGGACTGGAGAGGTGGGGAAAATAGGGATTTAGGTGGGGAAAAGGTGATTGAAGAGGTGGGAAAAAGGAGGATTTGGGTGGGAAAAGGGAATTGAAGAGGTGGTAAAAAGGGGATTTCAGTGGGAAAAATGGGATTGGAGAGATGGGGAAAAGGAGAACTTAGGTGGGAAAAGGAGATTGGAGAGATGGGGAAAAGGGGATTTGAGATGTGGGGTAAAGGAGGATTTAGGTGGGAAAAGGAGGATTTAGGTGGGGAAAATGGAATTGGAGAGGTGGGAAAAAGGGGATTTAGGTGGGGAAAGAGGGATTGAAAAGGTGGGAAAAAGAGGATTTAGGTGGGAAAAGGGGGATTGGAGAGGTAGGAAAAAGGTGAATTTAGATGGGAAAAGGGGGATTCAAGAGGTGAGAAAAAGGAGGATTTAAGAGACGGGGGACACCAGGGTCTCTTTACTCCCCTGGTTTTGGGGATGCGTCGAGCCCTCCCTGCACCCCAGATCACCCCGAGCCCTGGAGGGGCTGAGCAGCAGATTCCCGGCGCCAAGCCGGGATTTTGGGATCCGCGGGAAGCGGCAGCCAATTGTCTCCTGCTCGGGAGCTTCGCTGCTGCCCTGCCCGAGACCTGCGGGGCCCCGGCTGCATCTTAATGGAGCCGCGGCTTTGGAAGCGCCGCGCTCCTGTGGGGAGCTCATTAATAAAGCACGAGCATGAAAATTGCATGAGCAGAGACGGAAACGGGGGCCGAGGAGCTGGGCACGGGGGTTGGGGCCATCAGCTGTCCCCTCTGCGTGTCCCCACTGGGGACAGGGGAGGATGATGAGGAGGAGGATGGGGTTTGGGGGATTTGGGTGTGGGGAATTCCCAGCTGGAGCCTCTCCCATCTTCCACGGGCTGTGATTTCCTCGGGATCCAGCAGGGATGAGCATCCCGTGGGGAGGGGGCAGCGCTGGCTCCGCGGGCGCTCCGCGCTCTTTACGCGCGGGTTACGCGCAGGTTACGCGCGGCTTGCACAGCCCTTGCCATTCCTCCGCTCCCAATTATCCCTCGGGGCAATTAACAGCTCCTGATCCAGGAACAGCTCCAAGAACGCGCTCGCTTCAGCGCTCGCCATCAGGTCGGGACGGATGGCCCCGAGGTCCCCGAGGAGGGGACAGGGGAGGGGTGGCAGCAGCAGCGAGGCCACCCTTGTGCTTACACCCCGTTCCCCACCTTTCCCCATCCCCAAAATCTCCCTCTCGGCTTTTCCTGCTCCTCCCGGATAATTCAGTGTCTAATCCCTGCTCCAGACTATTTCCAGCTGGAGAGGTTCCAGATTTTGCAGCTCCAAAGGTTTTTCTGACGCCAATGTAATCCCAAAAAAGGCGGGCCGGGGGTGGCAACGTCACCCCAAAATCCCAGGGAGAATCCACCTGGAAAAGGCTGGAAAATTCCCTCAGGGGTGCAGGGGACAGCGGTGACAGCGTTGGTGTCACAGCCCCACTCAGAGATGTCCCTGAGGAGGTGACAGGGAAGGGGTGGCGGCAGCAGCAGCGAGGACACCTCGATGTTCACAGCCCCTTCCCCACCTTTCCCCATCCCCAAAATCTCCCACCCGGCTTTTCCTGCACCTCCTGGATAATTCAGCGTCTAATCCCTGCTCCAGACTCTCTGCTTTCCAGATTTCCAGCTGGAGAGGTTCCGGATTTTGCAGCTCCAAGGGTTTTTCTGACGCCAATGTAATCCCAAAAAAGGCGGGCCGGGGGTGGCAGCGTCATCCCAAAAATCCGGGGAGAATCCACCTGGAAAAGGCTGGAAAATTCCCTTAGGGGTACGGGGGACAGTGGTGACAGCGTTGATGTCACAGCCCCGCTCAGAGATGTCCCTGAGGAGGGGACAGGGAAGGGGTGGCAGCAGCAGCGAGGCCACCCTTGTGCTTACACCCCGTTCCCCACCTTTCCCCATCCCCAAAATCTCCCTCTCGGCTTTTCCTGCTCCTCCCGGATAATTCAGTGTCTAATCCCTGCTCCAGACTATTTCCAGCTGGAGAGGTTCCAGATTTTGCAGCTCCAAGGGTTTTTCTGACGCCAATGTAATCCCAAAAAACGTGGGCCGGGGGTGGCAGCGTCACCCCAAAAACCCGTGGAAAATCCACCTGGAAAAGGCTGGAAAATTCCCCCCGGGCAGAATCCACCTGGAAAAGGCTGGAAAATCCCCCCAAGGGTGCAGGGGACAGCGTTGGTGTCACAGCCCCGCTCAGAGATGTCCCCGGGGAGGGGACAGGGAAGGGGTGGCAGCAGCAGCGAGGTCACTTCGGTGCTCACACCACCCCGGTGGCCAATCCCAAAGGATTCCAGGAGCTGAGGGAATTTGGGTTGGGATATTCCAGGGGGTGGGTACTGAGTTCAAGGCTGGGAGCTTTGGGGTCCCCAGCCTGGGACGATCACAAACAGAAAGGACCACCCCAAAAATGATGCTCAGGAGGCCAAATCTGGGGGGAAGAGAAGGGGAGGAGAGGCTGGAGGAGCAAAGGATGAGGGAGGTGAGGGATGGAGGATTCCCCTGGCTGGGAGCAGCTCTGCGCTCAAGGCAGGAGATAAAACACGGAGCTTTTATTACCTGAGAAAATTGAAGCGAGTCTGAATATATCAGAGAGACGAGAGGTGACCGGCTCGTACGGGGAGGCTTCATAAAACTCCTCTCCTTTGGCAGGGAAAAAAAAAAAAAAAAAGGGAGAAAAAAAGCAAATTAAAGCTTGTGGTGAATAATTTCAGTCAGTTCCAGGCACAGGAACCACCCTGGTTCAGGGAGGGAAAAGCAAAAAGGGTTCCAGGCACTAGGATTAAAGGGAAAAGGGATCTGGGAGAGATTCTGGGAGTTTTGGTTGTGGTGGTGGTGGTGGGCAAACCCAAAGGATTCCAGGAGCAGAGGGAATTGGGGTTGGGATATTCCAGGGGGTGGGTACTGAGTTCAAGGCTGGAAGTTTTGGGGTCCCCACTCAGCTCTGGGTTCTTTTGTTGTGACAAGTTCCCCTAAAAACACATAAAAACCAAAAAAAAAAAAAAAAAAACCAAAAAAAACCCTAAAAACCTGTTCCCAGCTCTGGGTTCTTTTATTGCTACAAATTCCCCTAAAAACACCTAAAAAACCTAAAAACCCCTAAAAGCCTGTTCTCAACTCTAGGTTCTTTTATTGCTACAAATTCCCCTAAAACCACCTACAACACCCTAAAAACCTTAAAAAAACCCTAAAAGCCTGTTCTCAGCTCTGTGTTCTTTTATTGTACAAATTCCCCTAAGAATGAAGTTCAGGAATCCCCTGTGTGGAAATCCAGGTGGGGAGCAAACCAGGAGGGTTTGCTCTGAGCCTGGCGACATTCCCAGGAAATTTGTGAGGGAAATCCCAAAATTTGGGAGGGAAAGACCTCACTGGGATGCCAGGCTGGGCTGTCCCCATCCCAAGTGTGATGGGACTTGAGGGCAACACCCCAAGGGCAGCTCTGGCCCCTCCTGATCCTCACCAGGAATGGGAACAGGATCCAAACCCCACTCCAGGCCATTCCTGGAAATCTGGGAGGGAACTGGGATGTCCCTGCTCCCTGCATCCCTTCCCAGCGATGTCACCCTGCTGTCAGGGTGATGGAATTTGGGGGCAACACCCCAAGGGCAGCTCCTGATCCTCACTGGGAATGGGAACAGGATCCAAATCCTGCTCCTCAGTGTCATTCCCAGGAAATTTGGGAGGGGAAAGACCCTGCTGGGATGTCCCTGCTCCCTATGGGTTCCCAGTGATGTCACCACTGCTCTCAGGGTGATGGGATTTGGGGACAATGCCTTGAGGGCTCCTCCTGATCCTCATCAGGAATGGGAGGATCCTGCTCCTCATCCACATTCCCGGGAAATTTGGGAGGGAACTGGGATGTCCTTGCTCCCTGCAGCTTCCCAGAAATGTCACCGCTGCCCTCAGGGTGATGGAATTTGGGGACAACGCCCCGAGGGCTCCCCCTGATCCTCCCCAGGAACGGGATCAGGATCCAAACCCGCTCCCGGCCATTCCCTCCCCGCCTCTCCCGCTCGAACCCAGCGCGTTCCGGCGGCCCCGCGAACTCCAGCGCTGCCATAAATAATTAAACACCCGCTTGACTCCTGCTGCTCGCCGGGGAAATTACCGAGCATTACCGGGGCCCCGGACCTGCCTGGAGCCGCAATTAACCCCCGGGAAGGAGGCTGGAGCCTCCCTAATAGCAGGGAGAGCTCGGAGGGGAGGAGGGGAACCCCAAGATCTCCGCTAAAAACCACAAATTTGCGTTTGAGCGCCGAAAAGGATCGCCACAAAGCTTCTGTCTCTTCAAACCTCGGTTTAATCGCTGCTCTTCCCTCCTCCTCCTCCTCCTCCAGGTGCAATTCCCATCCCAATTCCCTCATTCATTCCCAAAAAAAAATCCCCGGGAAGCTGCTCAACGAGGGCAGCTAATGAGAGGGAGAAAACAATTAAGGCGTAATTCCTGCTCTGGGCCGGGTTTGGGGCTCTGATTCCTGCGCTGACCCAGATTTGAAGGGAATTTCACCCAAGGGGGCCCTGGGCTCGGGTACGGCTCCCCCACATCCTCTGGAAGAGTTTCCCCATCCTCTGGAACAGATTTTCCACCCTCTTGAAGAGTTTTACCATCCTCTGGAACAGATTTTCCACCCTCTGGAAGGGTTTTTCCAGTTTTCCCATCCTCTGGAAGAGTCTTCCCAGTTTTCCCACCCTCTGGAACAGATTTTCCACCCTCTGGAACAGATTTTCCAGTTTTCCCACCCTCTGGAAGAGTTTTCCCACAGCCTCGGGTACAACTCCTCCATCCTCAGCTCCAGCTTTCCCACACCTTTCCCACAGAATTCCAGAATTCCCGGCCTGATCTGTGCTGGAAAAGGCCTTGAAAATCTCATCCCAACCCCTGCCCAACAGGCAGGGAGCTCTGCCACCAGCCCAGGGTGTGTTGGCACAAATGCAGGTGGGTTTGGGGGCTGAGGCTGAGGTGCCCATCTGGATTCCCTGGGTTTTTAATCTGAATTTCCCAAGATTTTCACCTAAAATTTCCTGGCATGCCCATTTCTCTTTTCTGGAGCACACTTCTGCCCAATCTGGGGTGCTCATCTGGGGGTTTTAATTTTAATTTCTTGGGATTTTCTCCTGAATTTCCTGGGGTGCCCACTTTTCCTCCCTGGGCTCCACATCTGTTCTATCTAGAGATAGCAACCCCAACCCCATCACCCCAGAGCACTCCATTGGGGTCTCCCCCGCCCCAAAACACTCCTTTAGGGTCTCCCCATCACCCCAGAGCACTCTTTTAGGGTCTCCCCATCCCCATCACCTCATGCTGATCCATTGGGATCTCCCCCACCCCAAGACACTCCTCTGGGCTCTCCCCACCACCCCAAAACTCTCCTTTGGGATTTCTCCCACCCCAGGGTGCTCCTTTAGGGTCTCCCCATCACTCCAGGACACTTCTTTGGGGGTCTCTTCATCATCCCACGCTGATCCATTGGGGTCTCCCCATTCCCATCACCCCAAGATGCTGCTTTAGGATCTCCTGCAGCCCAAAACGTTCCTTTAGGGTCTCCCCATCACCCCCAGGGCATTCCTGTGGGATCTCCCCATCCCCACAACCCTGGGGCACTCCTTTGAGGTCTCCCCACCCCAAAACCGCTCTGGGGTCTCGCCATCACCCCATGCTGATCCATTGGGATCTCTGCACCCCAAACCACTCCTTTGGGATCTCCCCCACCCCAAAATGCTCCTTTGGGGTCTCCCCATCCGCATCACCCTGGGGTGATCCCATGGAGTCTCCCTAACATCCTCAGGGTGATCCCTCAGGGTCTCCCCATCCCCATCACCCCAAAATGCTCCTTTGGGGTCTCCCCCACCCCAAGATGCTCCTTTAGGATCTCCCCATCACCCCACGCTGATCCATTGGAGTCTCCCCATTTCCCTCACCTCCCTCACCTCAAGACCCTCCTTTGGGGGTCTCTCCCATCCCAAAACTCTCCTTTGGGCTCTCCCCCACCCCAAACCACTCTTTTAGGATCTCCCCCACCCCAAAACTCTCCTTTAGGGTCTCCCCATCACCCCACGCTGATCCATTGGAGTCTCCCGATTCCCATCACCCCAGGTGATCCTTTAGGGTGTCCTCATGCCCGTGCCCAACCCCATCACCCCAGGGTGATCCATTGGGGTGCCCCCCACCCCAAAACGCTCCTTTGGGATCTCCCCCACCCCAAAACACTCCTTTAGGGTCTCCCCATCACCCCGGGGTCTCCTTTACTCTCCAGAACTCTCCTTTAGGGTCTCCCCATAATCCCACGCTGATACAGTGGAGTGTCCCCATCCCTATCACCCCAAGATGCTCCTTTGGGGTCTCCCCATCCCCATCACCCCCAGGGCACTCCTGCGGGATCTCCCCATCCCCACCGCCCTGGGGCGTTCCTTTGAGGTCTCCCCGCCCCAAAACTCTCCTTTGGGATCTCGCCATCACCCCATGCTGATCCATTGGGCTCTCCCCCCACCCCAAACCCCTCCTTTACCCCCTCCATACCTTCGGCCAGCCCCAGGTGGATGCTCCAGTAGATCTGCAGGCACTGCAGCTCCTTCTTCATGCCCCTCTTGCAGCGGCAGCGCTCCAGGGGGCTCTCCTGCAGCACCCCCAGGGCCAGCTGGCACTCGCGGTTGGCCAGCAGCGTGTTCCGGTCGCGCCCGGCCAGGCACTGCCGCAGGGTCCGGTACCGCGAGCTGCAGCCCGGGTCGGCCGCGCACAGCTCCGTGGCCCGAACGCAGTCCATGGGTACGGGGGGCGCGGGGGGCGGCCCGGCCAGCGAGCGCAGCATCTCATCTGGGACAGGGAGGGACAGGAGGGAGGTGAGCAACAAGCACTGACCCGAAGGAGCGCCGCAGACAGGGCAGATGGGGATGCCGGGAGGGAAAATGGGCAGGAAAGTCAGATTAAAATCCCAGGAAATTCAGATTAAAATCTCAGGAAATTCAGATTTAAACCCACGGGAAATTCGAATTGAAATCCCCGGGAAGTTCAGGTTAAAGCCCCCAGGTGAGCAGCCCAGCTCCGTGGCTCGAACGCAGTCCATGGGCACGGGGGGCATGGGGGGCACGGGGGGCGGCCCGGCCAGCGAGCGCAGCATCTCATCTGCGACAGGGAGGGAGAGGAGGGCACGGTTAGGGAGGAAGGCGAGCATTGAAATGAAGGAGAGCCCCAGATAGGCTAAATGGGGACACCAGGAGGGAAGATGGGTGAGAAATTCAGATTGAAAGCCCAGGGAATTCAGATTCAAACCCCAGGAAATTCAGATTAAAAACCCCAGAAAATTCAGGTGAAAATTCCAGGAAATTAAGATTAAAAACCCCAGGAAATTCAGGTTAAAACCCCAGATGAAAATTCCAGGAAGTTCAGGTTAAAACCCCCAGGAAATTCAGATTGAAATCCCCAGGAAGTTCAGGTTAAAACCCCCAGGAAGTTCCTATGGAACTCCCAGGTCAGCACCCCAGATAGGGCAGATGGGGACCCCGGCAGGGAAAATGGGCAGGAAATCCAGATTAAAACCCCAGATGAAAATTCCAGGAAGTTCAGTTTAAAACCACCAGGAATTTCAGATTAACACTTTAGGGACTTCAGATTAAAACCCCCAGGGAAATTCAGATTAAAACCCTCAGGTGAGCACCCCAGATAGGGCAGATGGGGAACCCGGGAGGGAAAACGGGCGGGAAATTCAGATTAAAACCCCAGATGAAAATCCCCAGGAGGTTCAGGTTAAAACCCCCAGGTGAGTAGCCCAGTCAGGGCAGATGGGGACCCTGGCAGGGAAAATGGGCAGGAAATTCAGACTGAAAGCCCAGGGAATTCACATTAAAACCCCCAGGTGAGCAGCCCAGCTCCGTGAGGGAGGGAGAGGAGGGAATGGTTAGGGAGGAAGGTCCCGAAGGAGTTCCCCAGATAGGGCAGATGAGGACCCCCGAGAAGGAAAATGAGCAGGTAATTCAGATTAAAAACTCAGGAAATTCAGATTAAAAACTCAGATGAAAATCCCAGGAATTTCAGGTTAAAACCTCCAGGAATTTCAGATTAAAACCCCAAGGAATTTCAGATTAAAACATCGGGAAAGGAAAGGGGGCAAAGGAAAGGGAGGAAAGGGATTCCTCTCTGGGAGGGTCTGGGATGGAATTCCCAGAGGAGCTGTGGCTGCCTCATCCCTGGAAGTGCCCGAGGCCACCTTGGCATGGTGGGAGGTGTCCTTGCCCATGGCAGGGGCTGGAATGGGATCCCACAATCCTGGAATGATTTGGGTGGAAAGAGACCTTAAAACCAACATGGGCATGGAGAGCTTCCCTACCCCAGGCTGCTCTGAGCCCCCTCCAGCCTGGCCTGGAGCAATTCCAGGGATGTCCCTGCTGCCCCCCGGCCGAGATTCCCAAAATATGGGAAATTGGGAAAAACTGGTGGCGGTGGGAAGGTGCGGGGTTAACCCCACACCTCAGCTGGGGGATCTGATGTTCCCTGTTCCATCCTAAGGGATCGGTGACCCCGATCCATTCCCGGATCGCATTCCCGGAGCTCACTGGAGCCCAGGAAGCAGCGGCTCCATCCCGAGCCCCTGCGCACGCCCTGCCTTTGGCTGCTTATCGGTCTCAGCCACATCACGGGATTTTTAGGGCATCTGACTCATGGATTTTGGAGCCTTGGCAGGGCCGCGGGGCCCCTCCAGCCTGTCCTGCAGCACTTCCAGGGAAGTGGGAGTGGAATCTCCTGCTCTCCCCGCAGCCGAGATTGCCCGGTGGGGATGGGAAGGTGCAGGGTTAACCCCACACCTCAGCTGGGGGATCTGATGTTCCTTGCTCGATCCGAAGGGATCGATGACCCCGATCCGTTCCCGGATCGCGTTCCCGGAGCTCTCCGGAGCCAGGGAAGCAGCGGCTCCATCCCGACTCCCGAGCCTGCCTTTGGCTGCTCATCCTTCCCATCCCCGTCACGGGATTTTTAGGGCATCTGACTCATGGATTTCGGAGCCTTGGCAGGGCCGCGGGGCCCCTCCAGCCTGTCCTGCAGCACTTCCAGGGAAGTGGGAGTGGAATCTCCTGCTCCCCCCAGCCGAGATTCCCGGGCAGGTGCAGGGTTAACTCCACACCTCGGCTGGGGGATCTGATGTTCCTTGCTCCATCCAAAGGAATTGATGACCCCGATCCATTCCCGGATCGCGTTACCGGGGAGCAGCGGCTCCATCCCAATTCCCGAGCCTGCCTTTGGCTGCTCATCGTTCCCATCCCCGTCACGGGATTTTTAGGGCATCTGACTCACGGATTTCGGAGCCTTGGCAGGGCCGCGGGGCAGCTGCGGCTCCCAACAGGCGCTTCCCCTCCCGGGGTGGCACCGGGCCAGCCCGGCCGGCTCCTGTCGCTGTCGCTGTCCCTGTCCCCGCTCGGACCCTGTCCCCGCATTCTCACAGCCACCCCCAGCATTTCCGCATCTGCTTTTTGGAAATATTGCTGCTAAATCTGGCCCAGGCACAGGCTGGCTCGTTCCCTCTCGGGGAATTTGGGGCCAGGCAGCGCTGGTGTCCCCCCGTCCCCAGGGTGATGGGGACAGGACCCGCTGCCATTCCCCGCCCTTCCTCCACCCTCCAGCTCCCAGGGAAAGCCCTGGAGCAGGGAAAAACGGGAATGGCAGGACCTGGAGGGGACCCTGGGCTGCTCCGGGGGGCGATGGGGAGGGGACCCCTCTCTGTGCCAGCCCGGCCGGCTCCTGTCCCTGTCCCTGCATTCTCACAGCTCCCCCGCCATCCCCAGCATTTCCGCATCTGCTTTTCCCCCCAGAAATAAAATATTGCTGCTAAATCCGACCCAGGCTCAGCCTGGATTGTCCCCTCTCGGGGGAGTTGGGGACAGGCAGCGCTGGTGTCCCCCCGTCCCCAGGGTGATGGGGACAGGACCCGCTGTCCCTTCCTCCACCCTCCAGCTCCCAGGGAAAGCCCTGGAGCAGGGAAAAACGGGAATGGCAGGATCTAGAGGGAAGCCTGGGGAAGGGGACCCCTCTCTGTGCCCGCCATGGTGCCCCCCGAGGGTGGCAGGTCGGGGTGACCCCCCGTCCCTGTCCCCTCCCGCCTGGCACCGCGGGCAGCCCCTTCCCAGCGCGGGTCTGGCAGGGGGACAGTGACACCTACAGGAACGCGACAGGGGCCACCCGTGTGTCCCCCCCGGCGGGCGGGGCGGGTCCCCTGCCACCCCCGGGGCTGGGCACGGGCCCTTCCCGCTGCGTCCCTCGGGAGCGGCTGGCACCGGAGCGGGTCCCTGGGCACCGGAGCGGGTCTTTGGTACCACAGAGGGTCCCCAAAACCAGAGCGAGTCCCCAAAACCAGAGCGGGTCCCTGGCACTGCAGCGGATCTCTGGGCACCAGAGTGGGTCCCCAAAACAGGAGCTGGTCCCTGGGCACCGAAGCGGGCACTGCAGTGAGTCCCCGGCGGGACTGGAGCGGGTTCCTGGCACTGGATCTGGTCCCTGGGCACTGGAGCAGGTCCCCAAAACCAGAGTGGGCACTGCAGTGGGTCCCTGGCACCGGGAGCAGATCCCTGGGCACCAAAGTGGGTCCCCGGCACTGCAGCGGGTCCCTGGGCACTGCAGTGGGTCCCTGGGTACCCTGGCACTATAGCAGGCACCAGAGCGCGTCTCTGGCTCTCGAGAGAGTCCCTGGGCACTGCAGCGTGTCCCTGGCACCGCAGCAGGTCCCTGGGCACCCGCGTGGATCCCCGGCACCGGAGCGGGTCCCCGGCACAGGAGTGGGCACTGCAGTGGGTCCCTAGTACCAGAGCGGGTCTCCAGGCAGCTCTGCCCACCTCGGGGGCCTCTGAGGAGGGACAGGAGCAGGGTGGGCAGTGCCCAGGTGGGGACAGCTCCGCTGGCTGTGGTGACTCCCAGGAACAGATCCCACAAATCCCACAGGTCCCGGTGTCCAGCCGATGTCCCCAGTCGGGCCCCGCTGGGTTCTGACAGGTCTGGAGCCCCCAGAGCCACCTTAGATCCAGGCTGGAGCAGCAGATTCCCCTCGGGAAGGCCAGGCCAGGGCAGGCCTGGCAGGATTGTATTCCACACAGGATCCATGGAGGGGCTGCAGGAGAAACGGGACCCCAAACGCTGATCCCAAGGCTGGGAATGTCAGAGCCTCACCATACCATGGATGGTGCCTTTGGGATGATGCCTTGGGACTCTGCGCCTTCCCACACCAGGAAATCCCATCCTGAGGCGTCCAAAAAATGGGAAACTGGGAAAAGCTGATCCTGCTGCAGCCATGGCCACAGGGAAACAGCTCCAGGGCATTGGAGACATTCCAGATATCCACCAGGCATGGAGAGCTGTCCCAGAATTCCATGGAGAGCCATTCCAGAGCTCCACTGGGTATGGAGAGATGTTCCAGAGCTCCATCAGGCATGGAGACTATTCCAGAATTCCATGGAGAGCCATTCCAGAGCTCCACGGGCTGTGGAAAGCCATCCCACAGCTCCACCAGGCCTGGAGATTCATCCCTCAGCTCCACCGGGTGTGTGGAGAGCCATTCCAGAATTCCATGGCCATGGAGAACCATCCCAGAGCTCCACCAGGTGTGGAGAGCTATTCCACAGATCCACCAGGCGTGAAGAGCCATTCCTGAGCTCTGCTGGGCTTGGAGAACCATCCCAGAGCTCCACTGGGTGTGAAAAACCATTCCAGAGCTCCAGTGGGTGTGAAAAGCCATTCCAGAATTCCAGTGGGTGTAGACAATCATTCCAGAGCTCCAGTGGGCGTGGAGAACCGTTCCAGAGCTCCACTGGGTGTGGAGAACCCTTCCAGAGCTCCACCAGACATGGAGAACCGTTCCAGAGAGATCTGTTGGGCTTGGAGAACCATTCTAGGGCTCCAGTGGATGTGGAGAACAGTTCCAGAGCTCTGCTGGGCATGGAGAACCGTTCCAGAGCTCCAGGGCATGTGGAAAACCCTTCCAGAGCTCCATTGGATGTTGAGAACCATTCCAGAGCTCCACTGGACGTGGAGAACCATTCCAGAGCTCCAGAGGGTGTGGAGAACCGTTCCAGAGCTCCACCACATTCCAACCTTTCCCAGCTCATCTCCAGCTCCAGCCCACACTTCTCCAGAAGCCTCTCCCCACAAATCCCCTCCTCCAGCCGCGTTCCTGTCCCCGTGGGCAGGGCAGGGCCACATCCTCACCCTGGCACCACCTGGAACACCCTCGGGTGCCCTCCCGGTGCCGGCTGGGATGGGTTGGTAACCCCACAAGAAATCCACGCTTGGGGATCAGCAGGGATGAGGGGTGTGGGCGAGCTGGCCCAAATCCTCCTGGTTTTTACCATTTTCCCAAATTTTTGCAGGGAACAGAGTCCTGCCAGCCCCTGGGTGGCATCACCGGAGCCGGGAGCGGGAAGGGCGGGCACAGCCCTTTGTGCTGCCCCTAAATCCCGCAGGATTGGGGCTCTTCCCAGCCTGGGCACTTCCCCTGGAGCCCCCCGCTCCTCATTCCCACCGAGGAGTTTGGGTGGAGGGAGAAACTGAGGAGGGGGATGATGATTTTCTATCCCCAAAAAACAAAACCCCTCCCGGCAGAGCCGAACTCCCGGCGCTGGAACATCTGCAGAGAATTCCCGGCTAATCCTCGGCAGGCTCGGGAGCACAGCGAGGCTTTGCACAAGGCTCTGGCCTCTTTTCCTGCCGCTCCTCCCGGCCCCAGCCGCCTCTTCCCGAGCTCTAATCCGTGTTCTCCTGCTCTGCTGCTGCCGGAGAGCTCCGGACACTCGGCAGCTTTAGAGGGAAATGTTTCTCCTGGCCAGGATCACCCCGGAACGCGCAGATTCCCAGCCAGGACCAGGCAGGGATTTTGTGGCTTCCCGGGAATGATCCCGGCTGGGAAGAGCTGGATCTCCAGGATCCTCAGAGCAAGGCCACCCCATCCCTTAATCTGGGGGTGCAGGGTCCCTGCTGGGGGTCCCCAGAGCCTTGGGGACACCCAGAAATGGGGGACAGGGTCCTGCTTTGATGCCAGCCCCACAGAATGATCCCGGCTGGGAAGAGCTGGATGTTCCTTGCTCCAGGACCCTCAGGATCACTGTGGCCACCCCATCCCCTGATCTGGGGGTGCTCAGGGTCCCCAGAACCTTGGGGACACCCAGGAATGTGTGGGGAGGACACCCAGAAATGGGGAGCAGGGTCCTGCTTCAATGCCAACCCCACAGAATCTGGGAAGAGCTGGATGTTCCCTGCTCCAGGATCCTCAGGATCACCGTGGTCACCCCATGCCTGGATCTGGGGGTGCAGGGTCCCTGCTGGGGGTCCCCAGAGCCTTGGGGACACCCAGAAATGGGGGACAGGGTCCTGCTTTGATGCCAACCCCACAGAATCTGGGAAGAGCTGGATGTTCCCTGCTCCAGGATACTCAGCATGAAGCCACGCTGTGGTCACCCATCCCTGAATCTGGTCCCTGCTCGGGGTCCCCAGAACCTTGGGGACACCCAGAGACATGGAGGGGACATCAGAAATGGGGGGCAGGGTCCTGCTTCGATGCCAACCCTGCAGAATGATCCTGGCTGGGAAGAGCTGGATGTTCCCTGCTCCAGGATCCTCAGCATGAAGCCACACCATGGTCACGGATCTGGGGGTGCAGGGTCCTTGCTCGGGGTCCCCAGAGCCTTGGGGACACCCGGGGATGGGAGAGGGACACCCAGAAATGGGGGGCAAGGTCTTGCTTCGATGCCAACCCCGCTGTGAGGGCGGGTAGGCCCTGGTTCAGATGCCTGAGGTGGGGCACTCCTCTCCCTCTGGAGGTACCTGCACCCCAAATTTCCCCCTGAGCCATCCAGCTGTGCCCAGACATGTCCACATGTGCTCAGACACATCTCCAGCTGTGCCCCCAGCCAGGCTGGGCCACTCTTCCCCTCCTCTGCACAGGGGTGTCCCCACTCGTGTCCCCACTCGTGTCCCCCCAGTGTCCCTTTCTCTGTGTCTGAGGGCTCCACCCGAGCCCGGCACCACTCCGGGCAGGGGGAACAGATGTTCCCCCTCCCCAAAGGTTTGGGGCACACCTTTCCATCGCTGGGGTGGCGCTGGGAGCCGGGCACAGCCCGTGCCCCCCGTTCTACCGGGACCCCGAGCCCCCCGGAACGAGGCTGTGCCAACCTTCAGGTGTCCCCCAGCGGCCTCCTGTCCCTGTCCCCTGTGCCTGTCCCCTGTGCCTGTCCCCGAGCCCAGGCTGGCTCCGCGAAGTTCTCCGGGCGCTGCAGCGAGCCGGGATCGCATCCCCGGCAGCCGCGGGGCTGCGGGAACCGGGGACGGCCCCGGGAGCGGCCCCGGGAGCGCGGCACGCCCGAACCCCCAACATCGCCCTTTTCCTTTCATTTTCACCCCAAACCCAGCGCGGTCTGCGGGTTCTCCCCTTCCCAGCGGCGGCTGCCGGGGATCGGGAGCGATCTCCGGGCACGAAGCTCCGAGCCGAGCCCAGCCCGCGGCTCCAGCGCGATCCGGGCGCGGGGACGGCGATTCCCGCATGCAGGAACCGGAGCCACGAGCCCAACTTTGCCCGCCGAGTGCCCACCCCGCGTTCCCAAGCTCTGGAATGATCGTGGGGAGGATGGAGCGCAGCGAGACGGGGGAGAAGCGGAGATTTCCCCTGAAACGCAAATCCTGGTTCGCCAAGGGGAGCGGGGATGGGAGACGGGCAGGGCTGGGCTGCGGGGTGATCCTGCCCGCTCCGGCCCCGAGGGGGCGGCTGGGCTGGTGTCCCCCTTGTCCCCCGTGTCCCCTGAGCCCCCTGAGTGTCCCCTGTATCCCCCTCCCCGTTCCAAGTTGCCGGGGAATAGGGGATGAAGTTGAGCCCCTCTCTCTGGTGCCGCAGCGCCGGTGCCAGCTCGGAGGGGCTCGCCCCCCGCCCCAGCCCCTCGCCCATGGGTTGGGGACGCGCCACCTCGGGCAGGCGACAGGCGCCGCCACCACCCCGCCCCCGGCACCCCCGCCGGGGCCACTCACTCACCTACGAGGAGGACGATGCAGAAGGCGTTTGCCAAGATCATGGTAGGAAATCCACGCGCTCCTCCACGTGTGCGAAAAAATTATGTTAAAAAAAAAATCAGGCACAAAAAATAAAAAATAAAAAAGGGGGGGGAGGGGGGGGGGTAAAAAAAAAATGAATAATTCCCAAGGCGGTCAGGTAGATCCCAAATCCGAAGCGGAGGGAAGGAAGGGGGGATGCTCCGCCCGGCCGGAGCCGGGTCCTCAGCCGCTCGCCGCCTCCCGCATCCCCGGCGGGCTCCGCTGCGCGCTCCGGGCTCCGCCGGGCTCCCGCCGGCTTCTGCCGAGCTCCGGCTGCCGGGGAGGGGGCGCGGCGAGGGGCGGCTGCGCTCCGCCGAGCCCCGGCGAAGGGGCAGAGCCGGCGGGGCCGCCGTCCCCTCCCCGCCCCTCCGCCGGGGCCGCCCTTCCGCCCGGGGCGGGGGTCGGGGGGGGCTCGGTGCGGGGCTGTGCTCGTTATCCTCCGTCCCCGGGTCCCCATCCATCCGTCCCTGTGTTCCCATCCCTCCATCCATTTCTCCATCCATCCATCCCGGGATGCACCTGCCCGGCCCCTCCGGGGACCCCCGCGGCTCCCGCGATGCCGCAGAGCCGAAGGCGAGACCCCCCCAGCCCTCCCCAAATTCCACCCCCGGGACCCCCTGAGCTGCTCCGGCCGAGGAGGGGAGAGGAGGGGACACCCGGGGGGCGGCAGGGACAAGGTGGCACAGCCATGGGTGGGTGACAGAGGGACACCGGGGGGCTGCAGGGACAAATTGCCACATTCTGGGATGGGTGACAGCCAAGGGGGTGGCAGAGAGACACTGGGACAAGGTGCCACATCCTGAGGTGGGTGACAGTCACAGGGGTGGCAGATGGACACCGGCGGGCTGCAGGGACAAGGTGCCACATCTCAGGGTGGGTGACAATCATGGGAACGGGAGAGGGACACTGGGACAAGGTGCCACATCCATGGATGGGTGACAGCCATGGGAATGAGAAAGGAGGGAAACTGTGGGGTGAGGAGGGGTCCCTGGGTGGGGAATGACCTTGGGAACGGGAAATGGGGACGCTCTGGTGGTGGCAGAGGGACATGGGGGGGCTGCAGGGACAAGGTGCCACATCTCAGGGTGAGTGACAACTGTGGGAATTGCAAAGGGGCACTGGGACAAGGTGCCACCCGGTGCCGGGGAGACCCCACCCAAAAGGGGCACCAGGCAGGTGCTGTGCCCTCCCCACTGTGGGGTTTTTGGGGTCACACCCACACAGGTTCCAGGGAGCCCCAAATTCCCGTGGGACACTCCTGGCATTGTTCATCCCAGTGTCCAACCCCTCTGCCCCACACCGGGAGTGGGAATGGGGTCACCACTCCCTGCAGGGCCAGGGTACAGCCTTCCTCCTCATCATCCTCATCCTCATCCCCCAGCCCCAACAGGGTGCTGGAACCCCTCACTCCTCTCTCTGCCTCTGATTTGGGGTCAGACCCTCCCAAGCCCCAGGGATGGGGAGCCCATCCTGGGAAGCAGGAATGAGGAGGAGGAGGAGGATGCTCCACTGGGCTCACCCCGATGAAGGCCCTGGGCAGCAGGAGGGGAGAGGGGTCCCAGTGCTGGGGGTGTCCCCGTTCCCCAGCAGTGACCAGGACATTTCTCACTTGGGTTACTCTGGGTGTTCCCCCTGCAGCTGGATTTTCCAAAATCCATTCCCGGCACACAGATCCCGCTGCTCTCCCTCCCCTTCCTGCTCCGATGGGATCCCAGCAGCAGGAGCTGCTTCAGGCCATGGCCAGGTCCCTCTGCCTCTCCCTCAGGAGGGCAAATTCCTGCTCATTCCCTGCCTGGAACCTTGGATAAATCCTGCCTGGAAAATTCCTTCCTGGATCCCTGTGTAGATCCCACCTGGATCCCTTGAAAATTCATGTCTGCATAATTCCTGCCTGGATCCCTGGATAAATCCCTGGTTAACTCCTGCCTGAGCCCCTGGAAAAATCCCACCTGGATAATTCCTGCCTGGATCCCTGGGTAATTCCTGCCTGGATAAATCCCACCTGGTTAATTAACATCTGGATAATTCCTGCCTGGATACCTGGAAAAATCCCACATGGATAATTCCTGGATAAATCCCACCTGGCTAATTCATGTCTGGATAAATCCTGCCTGGATAATTCCTTCCTGGATCCCTGTAAAAATCCCACATGGAAAATTCCTGCCTGGATCCCTGGATAAATCCTGCCTGGATAAATCCTGGATAAATCCCACCTGGTTAATTAACATCTGGATAATTCCTGCCTGGATACCTGGGTAAATTGGATAAATCCCACCTGGATCCCTGGATAATTCCTGTCTGGATTCCTGGGTAACACCCGCCTGGTTAATTCATGTCTGGATAATTCCTGCCTGGATCCCTGGAAAAATCCTACCTGGATGATTCCTGCCTGGATCTCTGTGTAAATCCCACCTGGATCCCTGGTTAATTCATGTCTGGATAATTCACGTCTGGATAACTCCTGCCTGGATCCCTGGAAAAATCCCACATGGATAATTCCTGCCTGGATCCCTGGGTCGTGCTCTCCTGGATCCCTGGATAAATCCTGCCTGGATAATTCCTGGATAAATCCCACCTGGCTAATTTATGTCTGGATAATAACGCCTGCCTGGATCCCTGAATAATTCCTGCCTGGGTCCCTGGATAATTCACATCTTTGCTCCCTCGGAGCCAAGGAAAGCATTCCCAGACCAGGGCTCTCCCTCTCCATCCCCTCCCAGGCTCGGGGCTGCGCCAGAGCTCGGCTCGGTCCCCCCGAGGTGACACCACAAAAGTTTTTATCCCCCACAGCTCCACCCGGGCTTTCCCGGGTTTAATTCCCTCAGCCCCAGCCCCAGAGCCTGCCGGGGGTGGGATCCAGTGGGGAAACTCCCCCTCTAATTAGCTGAGTGCGTTAATTAGCTCGGGGTGGGATTGGGGTCATGGATTCTGTAGGGTTAATCCCAGAGTGTTTAACCGGCAGCTCCCCGGCCTCTCATTTGAGGGAGCCAGCCCAAATTTATTCCATTAATTTAAAATTAAATGTATTTATTCCAGCCCAATTTACAGCCTGGCAGCTCCCTAAACCGGGGGCAGCACCCCAGAGTTCATTGTCCCTGTGCCCCACAGCTCATTGTCCCTGTGCCCCACATCTCATTGTCCCTGTGCCCCACATTTCGTTGTCCCTGTGCCCCACAGCTCATTGTCCCTCTGCCCCATAGTTCGTTGTCCTTCTGCCCCACATTTCATTGTCCCTGTGCCCCACAGTTCATTGTCCCTGTGCCCCACAGTTCATTGTCCCTCTGCCCCACATCTCATTGTCCCTGTGCCCCACATCTCATTGTCCCTGTGCCCCACATTTCATTGTCCCTCTCTCCCACATTTCATTGTCCCTCTGCCCCACATTTCATTGTCCCTCTGCCCCACATTTCATTGTCCCTCTCTCCTACAGTTCATGGTCCCTCTGCCCCACATTTAATTGTCCCTCTGCCCCACAGTTCGTTGTCCCTCCTCATGCCGGGTTTTGGGGAAGGGGAGCTCGGATTCTCCCATATCAGTGGCAGGAGGGGACACGCAGGGGACACGCAGGGGACAGTCCCTGCTCGGCCATCCCTGCACAAAGGGGGCTCTGTCTGGAGCTGCCCAGAAGGAAAGGGAGGCTCGGAGGGGTGAGGGTGGGATGCAGATCCGGCTTTTGGGACCAGAGCAGACCGGCAAGGCCTCACCGTGGTGAGGGAGAAGAACGAGCACAGATAAAAATATTCAGGCTTGGAAGGGGAGAAAAAATAAAACCTACCAAAAAAAAAAAAAAAAAAAAAAAAACCACTGCAAAAAACCTACAAAAACACAAGAAACTCCACAACTTTATTCCCAGCCTTTGTGGGGTGACGAGGTTAATCAGCAAAGCCGATTATAGGGAGGCAGCTCCAGTGCTCCCAGTGCTCCCAGTTCCTCCAGCAGCATCATGATGGTTTGCTGCTCTCTCCCATTTCCAGAGGATCCCGATGGCTCCAGAGGATCCCGATGGTTCCAGCGTCCCCTGGGGATGCAGAGCCCTCCCTGGCTTTGTTCCCGCTCCGGAGTTGATCGATGGGACCGGCGGATCCCTCCCCTCCCTCCCTCCCTTTAAGCCCCATTAACATGGGTGGGATTTGCTCACCCTCCCGGCTCCGGGCTTTAATTCCGCCGAGCGTTATCACATTAATGGGAGTCAAGGTTGTTACCGTGATGGATTAGGCATTAGCGGTGTAATCCCTGGGGACGGAGCCGCTCTCCCCGCCCGCTCCTCATCCTAAAGACGCCGGGAGGAGCCTCAGCAGCTCGGGTGTGTCCCCCGAGGGGACACCTGGGTGGCGAGAGGGGACATCCGCACCTGGATGCTGCTTCCCTCTCCGCCGAGCCCTGACTCTGCTCTGAAATGCCCCATTTTGGGCGTCTGCAGCATCCTGAGCCCCAAAATTGGGGTTTTTTGGGTGTCAGGGATGGCTGGAAGGCGGGACCTCACCTCTGCTCCCAGCCCCAGTGCTCCTGAATCCCAGCGATGGAGCAGGAGTGAGGCATCACCTCCCTGAGCCCAGTTTGAGGCTGGGAATGCCCAAATCGGGGCTTTTCCCTTCCCTGGATGGGCACCAAACTGATTAAATCCTCCAGCTCCCGAACTCTGGAATCCCGCCCATCACAGACCCCCAGTTTGCTTTGTTTGGAAGGGATCCTGAAGCCACCCAGTGCCACCCCTGCTATGGGCATCACCTCCCTGAGCCCAGTTTGAGGCTGGGAATTCCCAGATCGGGCCTTTTCCCCTCCTTGGATGTGCACCAAACCGAGCCCCTCTGATTAATTACTCTGATTAATTCCCCCAATAAATCCTCAGATTAATTCCCGTCCCCAAACTCTGGAATCCCACCCATCACAGACCCCCAGCTCGCTTTGCTTGCAAGTGACCCTAAAGCCACCAGTGCCACTTCCCACCATCCCAGCTCGCTCCGAGCCCGGCCTGGAATTCATTTCCTGCCCTTGCCGATGTGACTCTGATTTTTTTATCTATTTTTTATTATTTTTCACTCGGGGCAAGGTTTGCCCCCAGCCCCGGCAGCGCGGCGGGTTCAGTGTGGGCACAAGGACGCCCTCGGGGACATTCTGCGTCCTTCCCTCTTCCCAGAGCAGGGAAAGCCCTTCATCCTCATCCTCATCCTCATCCTCACCCTCATCCTCATCCTCACCCTCATCCTCATCCTCATCCTCATCCTCACTCTCATCCTCATCCTCGCTCTGCCCTGGGGCTGGCCAGGGCTCTCCGCTCCCAAACCCGCGGGGTTCAGCCCGGCCTCTCGCCCTTCCCGCAGGGAATTCCTGGGGAATGGCGTTCCCAGGGCTGCTGCTGACAGTGCCCACGGGCCACGGGAGTCCTTGGAACACCCCGACGCTGATGGGCCCCGACAGCTCCACGCAAAGCTCAGGCTATTTTTGCCCTCGCTGCTGTTGCCGAGCTGATTTTGCCTCTTTAACCTCTGCTGGGGAATCCGAGCCCTTCCCTGCTGCTTGCTGACGGATGGGGAGGCACGGGGAGAAATGCCAGCCCCTCCTGGCAGCGGGCTTTTGGGAGTTTCAGGTGACCTGAAAATGGCAGGTGGGCCTGGGAGGGGACAGAACCAGTGCCCCCATGGATGCTGCAGCCACCCCCTCCTGTCACCAAATTTTTGGGAGTTTGAGTCAGGGGTCCCATCCCAACTCCATTGGAGCCTTTCCAAGGCAGGGATCCCATCCCAGCTCCATCCTGAGTATTCCAAGGCAGGGATGCTCTCCCATCTCCCCCCCATCCGCATTTTCAGCAGAAGATGGAGGCCAAGAAGAAGAAAGGCTGGACATGCCCAGATCCCTCCATCTTGCCCCCTGAATCCCCATTCTAAAAACCAAAAAAAATCTATTTTTTCTATGGGTCATAATCAAAGTCACAGGGACCTTGGACTCTGTGCCAAGGTCTCTGAGCCCCCATTCTAAAAACCCCAAAAATCTATTTTTCGCCCCGTGATAACGTCACTAATATTCTACCTAAACTGTTGTGGCTTGCTGATCTTCATATAAGGTTGGCCATTTTTTCCATGGGTCATAATCAAAGTCACAGGGGTCTTGGACTCTCTGCCAGGGTCTCTGAGCGCCCTGGCAGGGGTCTTGGCCATCCAGGACAGCCAGAGGGATGTCCTGGGTCCTGACAGGTCCAGCCTGGCCTTGGACAGTTCAAGGCATGGGGCAGCCCTGGCTTTTCTGGGAATTCCATCCCACCGCCCTCACAGGGAAGGATTTCTAACAACGAATTCCCATTTTTCATGGCGTGGGGATCCTCTCCTGTCCCCCCAAGGAATGAGGAGTCATCCACCCCGGGTTCCTCTGCTGATGCACAGGATTGCAATGTTTTTCCAGACGTTTCCCAGTCCTGCTATTCCCCTGGAGCCGTGGAGGCTCGGGAAGCATCAGCCAAGGAGCCACGTCCAGGCCAGCGCTGCTGCAATTACTCATTTACCATCCCGGGAGTGCCTGGAAATCTCATTCCCGGGAATGGGGGGCGGGAGCGGCCGCCCGGCCCGGCCCCAGCTCTCGGCCAAACTCGATTTGCTGCATTCCCTGCCCGGGAGTGCGTGAGGAGGGAGCCGGCCCCGCTCCGGCTGCTCCCGCGGCGTTCCCGAGCCTCGGCAAGGGCGGCTTCTCCCTGGGCTGGGTGTGCGCCCTGTGCCCTCATCCCATGGGAACAATTCCCTGTGCCCTTCATCCCATGGGAACAATTCCCTTTGTCACCCTTTCCTTCATCCCATGGGAACAATTCCGTTTGTCACCATTCCTGTGCCCTTCATCCAACAGGAACAATTCCCTGTGCCTCTATCTGATGGGAACAATTCCCTGTGCCTTCCATCCCTGTATCCTCCATCCCTGTATCCTCCATCCCTGTGTCCTTCATCCAAGGAGAACAATCCCCTGTGCCCTTCAACCCATGGGAACAATTCCCTTTGTCACCATTCCTGTGCCCTTCATCCAACAGGAACAATTCCATGTGCCTCCATCTGATGGGAACAATTCCCTGTGCCATTCATCCCTGTGCCCTTCATGTGATGGGAACCATTCCCTGTGCCCTCCATCTCTATATCCTCCATCCCTGTGCCCTTCATCTGATAGGAACAATTCCTTGTGCCCTTCATCCATTGGGAACAATTCCCTGTGCCCTCATCCAATGGGAATGATTCCCTGTGCCCTTATCTGATGGGAACAATTCCCTTGGTCACCATCTCTGTGCCCTCACCCAATGGGAACAATTCCCTTTGTCACCATCCCTGTGCCTCCATCCAATGGGAACAATTCCCTGTGCCCTTCATCCCTGTATCCACCATCCCTGTGTCCTTCATCCAATGGGAACAATTCCTTGTGCCCTTCATGTGATGGGAACCATTCCCTGTGCCTCCATCGCATGGGAACAATTCCCTTTGTCACCATCCCCGTGTCCTTCATCCAACAGGAACAATTCCCTTTGTCACCATCCCTGTGTCCTTCATCCCACAGGAACAATTCCCTTCATCTCCATCCCAGTGCCCTTCATCCACTGAGAACAATTCCCTGTGCCCTCATCCAATGGGAATGATTCCCTGTGCCCTTATCTGATGGGAACAATTCCCTTGGTCACCATCCCTGTGCCCTTAATCCAACAGGAAATATTCCCTGTTCCCTCATCCAACGGGAGCAATTCCCTTTGCCTCCTTCCCTGTTCCCTCATCCAAAGGGAACAATTCCTTCTTCCTTGCCTCCACTCTCATTCATTCCACCCAATGGAACAATTCCCTTTGCCTCCATCCCTGCTCCTTCCATTCCATGGGAACAATTCCCTCTCCTTTTCCCCCATCCTTGTTTTCTCCATCCCATGGGAACAATTCCCTTTTTCATCAAACCTGTTCCCTCCATCCCATGGGAACAATTCCCTCTCTTTTCCCCCCTCCATCCCATGGGAACACTCTGGTCCCCCATGGAAGATCCCAGCCCATCCCAGCAGTGTCCCGATCCCAAATCCTGGCCGTCCCCGTGCTGCCCCTCCCGGTGATACCCACCCAGTGATCCCTGCTATTCCCGGTGATCCCTGCCCCTCCCAGTAATCTCAGCCCTTCCCAGTGATCCCTCCCGGTGATCCCTGCTTCTCCTGGTGATCCCTGCCCATCCCAGTGATCCTGGTCCCTCCTGGTGATCCCTGCTGTTCCTGGTGATCCCTCCTGGTGATCCCTGTCCCTCCTGGTGATCCCTCCTGGTGATGCCTCCCAGTGATCCCAGCCCCTCCTGGTGATCTGTGCCCCTCTCGGTGATCCCTGCTGTTCCCGGTGATTCCTGCCGTTCCTGGTGATCCCTGCTGCTCCCAGTGATCCCCGTCCCTCCCAGTGATTCATCCTGGTGATCCCAGCCCCTCCTGGTGATCCCCGTCCCTCCTGGTGATCACTCCCAGTGATCCCTCCACGTCCCGGTGGTCCCTCCCGGTGATCCCTGCTTCTCCTGGTGGTCCCTGCCCATCCCAGTGATCCCGGTCCCTCCCAGTGATCCCTGCCCTTCCCGATGATCCCTCCCGGTGATCCTGGCCCCTCCCGGTGATCCTGCCCCCCCCCCCCGGTGATCCCTGTCCTTCCCGATGATCCCTCCCAGTGATCCCGTCCCGGTGACCCCTCCCGGTGTTCCTGGCCCTTCCCAGTGATCCCTGCCCCTCTCGGTGATCCCTGCTGCTCCCGGTGATCCCTGCCTTCCTGACGATCCCCTCCCGGTGATCCCCGTCCCTTCCAGTGATCCCTGTCCCTCCCGGTGTTCCCTCTTAGTGATCCCTCCCGGTGTTCCCCTCCCGGTGATCCTTGCCATTCTCGATGATCCTTTCCTGGTGATCCCGGCCCCTCCCGGTGATCCCGGCCCCGCTCGCACACCAGGGCAGGGCGAGGATGGGCAGGGATCTGTTCCTTGGCACAGAAAATTCCCAAGCTTTTCCCTCCCAGCGCCGGCGTCTGGCTCAGGTGCCGAGGGCTGGCACGGAAATGTCAGCAGCGATTCGGGGCCGCCGAGGCTGACGGCCGAGAGAGCAGCGGAGGTGACAGCGGCTCCTCGGGGAGGGACCGCGACTGTCCCTGCAACCAGGGCCACCAGCCAGGTGGCACCGCCCTGTGCAGGGCAAGGAGAGCTCCAAAAATTCGATGGCGGGAGAGTAGTGGCTGCAGCATCTCTAGTGGCACTGGGATGCCACCAGCATTGTGGCTCTGCCATGTGCAGGTCACCATGAGCTCCCAAAAATTCTGTGACAGAAGAGAGGTGGCCACAGCATCCCTGGTGGCACAGAGTCTGTCCCCAACTGGGGCCACCTGCCATGTTCAGGTCACAGAGAGCTCCCAAAAATTCACTGAGAGCAGGAGGTGGCACTGGGATGCCACCGGTGTGGTGGCTCTGCCGTGTGCAGCTCATCTCAAACTCCCAAAAATTTGGGGACAGGAGGGAGTGGCTGCACCATTCATGGTGGCACTGGGCATGTCCCCTCACAGGGCCACCTGCCACATGCAGGTCACTGTGAGCTCCCAAAAATTCAGTGACAGGAGAGAGGTGGCTGCATCATTCATGGTGGCACTGAGTCTGTCCCCTCAAAGGGCCACCTTGCCTCGGGAAAGGCTCAAACAGGAGCTGGGATGGCATCCCTGCCTTGGGAAAGGCTCAGGAGGGAGGTGCCAGCCCGGGGTGAGACATCGGGGGCGTGCGGGGGGCAGAACATGGGAAAACATCGTGGGAGAAGCCACTCAGGAAATGCCACTCAGGAGGTGCCACCCAGGCGATGCCACTCGGGAGATGCCATTTAGGAAATGCCACTTGAGAAAGCCACTTGGGAGGTGCCACCCAGGAAATGCCACCCAGGAGATGCCACCCAGGAGGTGCCACAGCCACTCCCGGCTCCGCTGGCACCGCTCAGCCCCGGGGGCCTTGGCAAGGTCCCCAAATCCCTTTGGCTCTCTGCGCTGTCTCAGCCCTGCAGCCCAGCCTGCTGTGTCAGCAGCGATATTTATTTATTTATAGCTGCAGGAGCAGCTCTGCTGCCATCTGATCCTGACCTGGCACTCCGGGCTCCTCCACCCCGGCTGCTTTTCCTGCCCAGGCAGCTCCGGGTTCCCATTCCCGGGGCTGGAGCGGCTCTGGAGACGGGAATGCCTCGGGAATCCCTCAGGAATCCCTTGGGAATCCCTCGGGAACACGAGCGGGACCCCAGGGTCGGGGCTCTCCATCTGGGATGTGCTGCTTTCCTTTTCCAGCTTAATTAGGTGTTGGGGAAGATGGAACAGGAAAGCCTTACAAATATGATTGTCTGGCAAAAGATTTTGAGAATATGGAAACTATAAGCGAGATTGAAATGAAAGCAAGCTTTGAGATCCCTCAGTTACTGAACAACTGGAAAACAATGGTGTGGCTGGCTGAAGGTGATCCCCTTTTGATGGAACAACACCCTCTGCTTGCAGACAGCTCCAAGGGTCAGAGCAGACCCTGCCAGCTTGGCAGAAGGGCCCAAAGAGGAGTTTTTAGGGTTTAAAATGTAACACAGGATGGTAATGTAATGATTCTTATAGGCTGTATGGAAATGCTGTATCTTGCACTAAATTGGTTAGTGAGAATATTCAACACAGGAGAAGATTTATGGTGTTGTAACGGGAACTTCGCTCTCTTGCCACTCTTAGCTCTTGGGTCTTACCCCGTTTACTCTCTTACCCCTTTTACTCTCTCACCCTCTCATCCTCTCTCCCCCTCTCTTCTCTCAGGCCTGCTCCGAGCTGTGCCTGGCAGCTCTCAGCCCTGCACTTGGCCCTTTGCAATCAACCCCAAGTTCCATGACCAGAAGAAGATTTATTGTATTGTAACAGGAACCTTGTCCTCTTTTACTCTCTCTTTACCCTCTTTACTCTTCCTCACTCTTTCATCTCTACCACGCTCTTGCCTTCTCTCTCTTTACCCCTCTCTCCCTGTTTGGGGCCTGCCCTGAGCTGTGGCTGGCAGCTCCCAGCAGGGCCCTGCACCCAGGCCCTTTGCAATAAACCCCAGATTCCACACCCTGGCTTCAGAGATCTCTCATCTCCATCCATCCCCATCATGCTACCCCCCAACACTCCTACAATTTGGGATTTTTTTGGTGCTGGGAGTCAGGAGGGAGCTGAGGGGATTCAGCAGTTCTGCCAACCCCTCACGACCCTGTCCCCAATTAAAACAGGGCCAGCACAGATTGGGTTATGGGGAAAATGGGATTTAATGAAGCTGATTTAATTAAAACCCAGCATAGCTTGGGTTATGGGGAAAATGGGATTTAATGAGGCTGATCCCATCCCCAGTGCAGGCACAGGGTGGGGCTGCTCCATCCTCTTCCTCAGGGAGGAAATTCCCGTGGCTGGGGTGGTTTTCCTGCCCCTTAGGCCATTCCCAAGGGAAAAGAATCCATGGGGAAAATCACAAGCATGGGGATGCTCCAAGAGCCCGAGGAATCCATCCACACCTCCATCCTCATCCCAAATCCTTCCCCATTCCCGTCTCCATCTGAGGCACCGGGCAGGGAATCCCTGCTGGAGAAACCTTGGAAAATTCCTTCCTTTCCACGTCCTCATGGGTGGGAAAATTCACATTTTCCTGCCAAAGTCCTGAGGAATATTCCAGGAGGGCAGGATGAGAATATTCCAAATTATCCAAACCCTGTGGGAAAAGCAGATCCTTCAGCTCAAAGCCAGTCTCCCTTGGGAATGAAATTTCAAGCACCACCCAAAAACCAAACCTGTCTTTTCCAGGAAACCTTTTCCAAAGGAAAATTTGGGACTTGATTTATAATTTAAAAAAAAAAATACAGATAAGGATAGCAAATTTCCTGCTGCCTGTGGATCCCAGCATGGAAATTCCAAAACTTGGGGGTTGGTTTATAAGTAAAAAAAAACCCAAAATACGAATAAGGGTGACAAATTCCCTGCTGCCTGTGGATCCCAGGATAGAAATTCCATTGGAGCTGGAATCCAGGCATAGCCCTGCTGCCCTCACCAGCCCAGGGGGAGCAGGGTGGGGTTGATTAGAAAAGCCAGAGCAGCTTAATTGAGCTTCTCGAGGCTGCTGCCGGCACAAATTGGATGTGCCCGGCTCCGAATGCACCGATCCCGGCTCCTCCTGCGCATACAGAAGCTTCATTTAGGCAGCTGCCAATTAACTCAGGGCATCTCATTAGCGCCCCGGCGTTGATTGGCCCTCAGGGCTCCCCCTGGAGCCACGGGAATGAGCCTGGGATGGGTTTGGATCCTACAGCTCCGAGCCTGTCCAGGGGTTTGGGATGGGCAGGGCCGGAGTCTCCTCTCTCTGTTCTCACGGGGTCGGGGAATTCTTCAAGTTGGGAAAGGTCAGATCCAACCACTCATCCCTGATCCCTTGATCCATCCATCCATCCTTCCTTTCTGGAATCCTTCCTGGATTCCTTCCATCATCCATCCATCCATCCATCCATCCATCCATCCATCCATCCATCCATCCATCCATCCATCCATCCATCCCCTTTAATCCCTCTTTGGGATCAAAGCTGGAATTTCAATCCCAGTCCTGTTTTTCCTGGAATGGATAAATCGGAACCCTTGGAGCCACCTGGGGCTGGCACCTCCCTGGGACAGGCCCTGGGGTGTCCCCAGTGTCCCCAGTGTCCTCATTCCAAATGTGGATTAAAATATTCCCATTAAATTTGGGGTTTTCCTTGCCGGATATTCCCAGAGAGTTGAACATTAATTCCACCCCAAATTCCAAGCGTGGATCAAAATATTCCCGTGAAATCTGGGAGTTGTCTTGATGGCTATTCCAGCAAGTGTCCCCACTGTCCCCATTGTTCCCATTGTTCCCATTGTCCCCACTGTCCTCAATGTCCTCGTGGTCCCCAGCATCCCTGGTGTCCCCGGTGCCCCCACTGTCCCCAATGTCCCCACTGTCCCCACTGTCACTGGTGCCCCCAGTGTCCCCAGTCTCCCCGGCATCCCCAATGTCCCTGATGCCCCCGATGTCCCCAGTATCCCCATTGTCCCTATTGTCTCCATTGTCTCCATTGTTCCCATTGTCCTCAGTGTCCCCAATGTCCCTAGTGCCCATTGTCCCCACAGTCCCCATCGTCTCCATTGTCCCCAATGTCCCCCATGTCCCCAGTGTCCCCAGTCTCCCTGGTGTCCCCAATGTTCCCATTTTCCCCGGTGTCCCTGGTGCCCCCAGTGTCTCCGGTATCCCCATTGTTCCCAGTGTCCCCATTGTCCCCAGTGTCCTCATTGTCCCCAGTGTCCCCAGCATCCCCAGTGTCCCCAGTGTCCCTGGTGTCCCCAATGTCTCCGGTGTCCCTGGCATCCCCACTGTCCCCAGTGTCCCTGGTGCCCCCATTGTTCCCATTGTCCTCAGTGTCCCCACTGTCCCCATTGTCCCCAGTGTCCCCACTGTCCCCATTGTCCCCAGTATCCCCATTGTCTCCATTGTCCCCAGCATCCCCAGTGTCCCCAGTGTCCCCCGATGTCCCCGGTGTCCCCAGCATCCCCAATGTCCCCACTGTCCCCAGTGTCCCTGGTGCCCCCATTGTTCCCATTGTCCTCGGTGTCCCCAGTGTCCCCACTGTCCCCAGTGTCCCCAATGTCCCCAGTGTCCCCACTGTCCCCATTGTCCCCATTGTCTCCAATGTCCCCCATGTCCCCAGTGTCCCCACTGTCCCCATTGTCCCCATTGTCCCCAATGTCCCCCATGTCCCCAGTGTCCCCACTGTCCCTGGCATCCCCACTGTCCCCATTGTCCCCAGTGTCCCCAGTGTCCCTGGTGCCCCCATTGTTCCCATTGTTCCCGGTGTCCCCAGTGTCCCCACTGTCCCCACTGTCCCCAATGTCCCCAATGTCCCCAGTGTCCCCACTGTCCCCATTGTCCCCATTGTCCCCAATTTCCCCTATGTCCCCAGTGTCCCCAGTCTCCCTGGTGTTCCCATTGTCCCATTGTCCCCAGTGTCCCCGATGTCCTCAATGTCCCCAATGTCCCTGGTGTCCCCATCATCCCCAGTGTCCCCACTGTCCCCATTGTCCCCATTGTCCCCATTGTCCCCAATGTCCCCACTGTCCCCATTGTCCCCATTGTCCCCAATTTCCCCTATGTCCCCAGTGTCCCCAGTCTCCCTGGTGTTCCCATTGTCCCCAATGTCCCCATTGTCCCCATTGTCCCCAATGTCCCTGGTGTCCCCATCATCCCCAGTGTCCCCAGTGTCCCCATCATCCCCAGTGTCCCCACTGTCCCCATTGTCCCCATTGTCCCCACTGTCCCCAATGTCCCCATTGTCCCCGGTGTCCCCGGTGTCCCCAGCAGGAAGCGCTGGGGTGGCTGCAGCCGCCGGCTCCGGTGCCATCCCCGCTGATTTCCCTGCCGCGCGCGGACGCTGCCGTAATCGAATTAGGGAATGTTATGGGCAGGGAAATGGGCGGATAAGTGGCTTAAAGTGATCGAAATGACCTGGAGGTGCCCATGCCAATGGTCTGGAAAATATCCCAGAGCAGCCCCGGCCTGGCAGCTCCTGGAGCCGGAATTCCGGAATTCCAGGCACAGGGGGGTCACTGAGCCTCTGTCGCCGTGTCCTGGTCCCCTTGGGGCAGGGGGACAGCCCTGGCACCCCCTGCCCACCCCGGGCACAGGGAATTCCATCCAGTTTGGGATGAGGGATTTCACTGCTGGGATGGTTTTTCCCCACAATCCACGGATTCCCCTCCCCAGGGATGCAGGAATTGCTGGGTTTTTCAGGATGCTGGAATTGCAGTTTCGGGATGTTGGAATTCCTGATTTGGGATGCTGGAATTCCTGCTTTGGGATGCTGGAATTTTTGCGGTTTTGGGATGCTGGAATTGCTGTTTTGGGATGCTGGACTTGCTGCTTTGGGGTGCAGGAATTGTGGTTTTGGGATGCTGGAATATCTGCTACAAGGTACTGGAATTGCTGTCTTGGGATTTCACTGCTGGGATGGTTTTTCCCCCCAATCCATGGATTCCCCTCCCCAGGGATGCAGGATTTCCTGGTTTGGGGTGCAGGAATTTCTGTTTTGGGGTGCTGGGATTGTTGCTTTAGGATGCTGGAATTGCTATTTTGAGATGCTGCAATTCCTGCTTTGGGGTGCTGGAATTGTTGTTTTGGGATGCTGACAAAATCCTGGAATTCCCAATCCCGGCCCTTTGATCTTTGCTCACAAAATCCTGGAATTCCCAATCCTGGCACACCCAGGATGGGGCTGGAATCTCTTTAAATCCCCTTCCATGCAGGTAGGGAAGCCAGGAGGCGTTAAAAATTAAAATTAAAATTAAAAATTAAAGTTAAAATGAAAAATAAAAATTAAAAAATAAAAATAAAAATAAAAATTAGAAACAAAATTAAAAATAAAATAAAATAAAAAAAATTTAAAATAAAAATATTAAATTAAAATTAAAAACTAAAAATTGAAATAAAAATTTAAAATAAAAATAAAATAAAAATAATCTTTTTCCCAGCGTGGAGCAGCAAGAGGAGACAGAGCCATCAGCCCCTGCTGTCCCCAGGGAGGTGGCACTGCCACCCCATGGGCAGAGGGGCCTGGAGGAGCCTTTTCCCCTTTCCCCTCCCTGCTGTGCTGAATTCCAGAGGAAATGCTGGAACTGGGAATGGAGCAAAGCCAGGGCTGGCGGGAGACAATGTGTGTGTGTGTGTGACAGCGGCTGCTGTCACCAGCCAGGGTGACAATTGTCCTGACAGCAGGCCCTGCTCCGCGGGGATTGGTGCTGGAGCATCCAGAGCATGGCAGGTGGCTCAGGTGGGAGCCCGGGGCTCTGCTGGCCAAACAGCGATCCCAAAACAGCAATTCCTGCATCCCAAAACAGCAATTCCTGCATCCCAAAACAGCAATTCATGCGTCCCAAAACTGCAGTTCCTGCGTCCCGAAACTGCAGTTCCTGCATCCTGAAAAAACCTGAAATTCCTGCATCCCAAAACAGAAATTCCAGCACCCCAGAAGATCAATTCCTGCATCCTAAAAGTGCAATTCCTGCATCCCCCAAAAAAAGAGCAATTCCTGCACCCTAAAACAGGAATTTCAGCATCCTAAAACTGCAATTCCTGCATCCCAAAACAGCAAGTCCTGTATCCCAAAAGAGCAATTCCTACACCCCAAACCAGCAATTCCTACATCCCAAAACTGCAATTCCAGTATCCCAAAAAAAGAGCAATTCCTGCACCCTAAAACAGGAATTTCAGCATCCCAAAACTGCAATTCCTGCATCCCAAAACAGCAAGTCCTGCATCCCAGAAGAGGAATTCCTACACCCCAAAACTGCAATTCCAGCATCTCAAATCAGCAATTCCTGTACCTGAGCAGCAATTCCCACATCCCAAACCAGCAATTCCTGTATCCTAAAACAGCAATTCCTGCATCCTGGAAAAACCAGCAATTCCTGCATCCCAAAACAGCAATTCCTGCATCCTAAAACAGGAATTTCAGCATTCCAGGAGGGATGGGGAGGGAAGAGGGAGCAGGGAGAGGAGGCAGAGAGGAGCCGATAGCATCTCCCTCCCTGCCTGGCGTTATCCTGCAGGATTTCGGATTTCGGGAGGCAGATTTGGGGTTTCGGCAGCCGCTGACAGGAGCAGATTAAAGGGGTTGAGCCAGGGCCGGGCTGGCGGCTCGGTGGGTGCGGGGAAAAAAGGGGATTTGGGGTCTGGGAGGGAGCGGGAAGGGCGGGCACCGCCTCCATCCCTGTTCTCCCTCTCATTTACCCCGGGAGAGGAGCGGGAGCGGCCACTCCTCCTCCTCCTCCTGATGGTCCCGGTTTTATCCTCACTCTCCATTTCCCCATCCCGATTTCTCTCTCCCGGCTGCGATTATTGCCCGTAATTTCCATTTAATGATAAGGCTGGGGCTGGGAGATGTCACAGCGGTGGCGGAGCAGCGACAGGAGGGACAAAGGGGACACAGGAAAGGGGTGGGGCAGGAATGCAGGTGGCAGCGCCAGTGGGATCCCTATGAAGCACCCATGGGATCGTCACCAGTGGGATCCCTATGGAGCACCCGTGGGATTGTCACCAGTGGGATCCCTATGGAGCGTCCATGGGATTGTCACCAGTGGGATCCCTATGAAGCACCCATGGGATCGTCACCAGTGGGATCCCTATGGAGCACCCATGGGATTGTCACCAGTGGGATTCCTGCAGAGCACCCCTGGGATTGTCACCAGTGGGATCCCTATGGAGCACCCATGGGATTGTCACCCGTGGGATTCCTGCAGAGCACCCGTGGGATTGTCACCAGTGGGATCCCTATGGAGCGTCCATGGGATCGTCACCAGTGGGATCCCTATGGAACACCCATGGGATTGTCACCAATGGGATCCCTGCAGAGCACCCATGGGATTGTCACCCGCTGTGTCACACACCAGTGCCATGTCACAGACATCTTTTATGGAAAATCCTTTCCTTAATATTTTTCCTCCTGAGAAGCTGGGAGGCCTCAGGAACAAAATGCAAACAATGGTTATCTGCTGCTGTGGAATGCAACAGGTGCATCTGTGATTGGTCTCATGTGGTTGTTTCTAATTAGTGGCCAATCACAGCCAGCTGGCTCAGACTCTCTGTCCGAGACACAAACCTTTGTTATCATTCCTATTCTATTCTTAGCCAGCCTCCTGATGAAATCCTTTCTTCTATTCTTTCAGTATAGTTTTAACGTAATGCTGGAATTTTTGCCGTTTTGGGACGCACGAATTGCTGTTTCGGGATGCAGGAATTGCTGCTTTGAGGTGGTGGAATTGTGGTTTTGTGATGCTGGAATTCCTGCTTTGGGATGCTGGAATTTTTGCTGTTTTGTGATGCTGGAATTGCAGTTTCAGGACGCAGGGATGCTCATCCAGGCAGGGCCAGCACGGAGAAGCCTCGGCGGCCTCGGATCGCCCCGGAGCATCCTCGGCGAGCACCCGGTGGGGCAGCAGCAGCTCCTGCGGGTGACAGCTCCATGCAGGATGAGTTATATAAGCCGCGCCGAGCCCGAGTCAGCCGTAATGAGCCGCTTGTGAAATCTTGCACCGATCTGTGTCAGTGCCCTAATCGCGGGCGACAGCCGCGCTCTGCGGCTGCTCGGGGATGATAATATTAATGTCAGGAAGCATCAAGCGCCGGGATGCGCCTTTCAAAGGGGGGATTACGCCAAAAGGAAACAGCGCTGATCTTCCCTGCCGCATCCCGGGGCTGCCGGGGGCTGCGGGAGCGGCTCCGGAGGGAGAGCGGGGTGTGAGTGGGCAAGGGGCTGCCCGTCTGTGCTGTGAGCATGTCTATGCTGCTCCAGACCCCATCCCTGTGGTGGGAACACGTTTATCCTGCTCCAGTGGCACCCCATTCCTTGATCCCATACCTCATCCCCAAGATGTGAACATGTTTATGTGCTCCAGATGCCATTCTTGTGGTGTGAGCACCCTAATCCTGCTCCAAATCCCATCCTTGGCTGGCTTTTCCCCCATTCCTTGTTCCCACATCCCCTGTCTGCAGTGTGAGCACCCTAATCCTGCTTCCTACCCCATCCTTGTGGTGGTGAACACGTCTATCCTGCTCCAGACCCCACCCCCAGCTCCCGTGCCACCCCATTCCTTGATCCCACATCCCATCTCAGTGGTATGAGCACCCTAATCCTGCTCCAGACCCCATCCCTGTGGTGGGAACACGTTTATCCTGCTCCAGACCCCACCCCCAGCTCCCGTGCCATCCCATTCCTTGATCCCACATCCCATCCCCACAGGGTGAGCATGTTTATCCTGCTCCAGACCCCATCCCCATGGTATGAACACCCCAATCCTGCCCCAAACACCATTCCCGTGGTGGGAACACGTCTATCCTGCTCCAGACCCCATCCTTGTGGTGGGAACACCCTATTCCTGCTCCAGCCCCCATCCCCACCTCCCGTGCCACCCCATTCCTTGATCCCACATTCCTGTCCATTCTGTGAACAGGTTTATCCTGCTCCAAACCTCATCCTTGGCTTGTGTTCCCCCATTCCTCAATCGCACATCTCCTGTCTGCAGTGTGAGGACCCTAATCCTTCTCCAAACCCTATTCCTGCGGTGTGAATACCCTAATCCTGCTCCAAACCTCATTTCTGTGGTGTGAACACCCTAATCCTTTTCCAAACCCCATTTCCAGCTTGTTTTCCCCCATTCCTCGATCCCACAACCCCTGTCTGCAGTGTGAGCACCCTAATCCTGCTTCAAACCCCATCCCCGTGGTGTGGACACCCCAATCCTGCTCTAAACCCCATTCCCATCTCGTTCTCCCCCATTCCTCAATTCCGCATCCCCTGTCCGGGGTGTGAGCACACTAATCCTGCTCTAAACCCCATCCCTGGCTCGATTTCCCCCATTCCTGAATCCTGCAGCCCTCCCCACATCCCGCCCTGTGATTTTGCTCACAAAATCCTGGAATTCCCAATCCCTTCATGCTCCTGTTGGATGCAGGAGGAGAGGGAAGGCTGTGGGATTGTTGGGATGACAGCAGTGGGAAAAATGGAGCCCTAACAGAGCAGAGCCCCTGGAGGGGGATTTGGGATCCATAATCCCAAATTATCAAGGAGGAAGAGAGCCAGGAGCCCTGGAGAGGGGGGTCAGGGCAGGAGGAGGGGCTGGGCCTGGCCCTGATGGGGCTTTGGGGACAGGAAAGGGCTGAGGGCTGCAATAATGGGATGAAGGTTAAAGTGCAATGAGGGCGCACTGCACTCTCCAGGAAAAATGGGAATCAACCCTTGGGAACGGGGCTGGAAGGGAAAAAACAGCAGGGAGGGGAATGTTGGGGCAGCTCTGCTGGTTCCTGCAGGACCAGATCCCATTCCAGGCTCTCCTCAGCCCCACAGAGATCCGGGGGCTCCATCCATGGGGTACCCAAAACTTGGGCACGGCTGGGATGGAGAGAGGGTCCCTGCCCATGGGATTTCAGGTCCCTGCCCATGGGATTTCAGGTCCGTGCTGAGATTCTGGGATTCTATTCCCCCTTTTCCCTTGGGACTGTGTGCCCAGGGCAGGGGGTGAGGATGATGAACGCACAAATCACCTCGGCACGGGTGATGAGAGAGAGCCGGGCTAATTGGAAACAGGCGGGAGTCTGGGGTGTCCATGAGGCTGGGATGATGGAAAAGTGGAGCTGTGAGTCAGGGATGGAGTTTGTAACTCGATTACTGCGGGTGCTGATGCACTGGCTCATCCCCACAGCCCCCAGCAGCTCTGCCAGGATAAACCCAGGGCTACCCTTCCCTCCCGGCCAGGCTGCTCCATCCTGGTCCTAATTCCAATGGGATCAGCATTGCACGAGCTGCTCACTCTGCTCTCCTCCCTGTCCCTTCCTGCCCTGCCAGGCTGCTCCATCCTGCTCCCATTTCCAACAGGATCAGCATTTCACGAGCTGCTCACCCTTCTCTAGGCCCTCCTGCCCTGCCAGGCTGCTCCATCCCAGTCCTGGTTCCAGTGGGATCAGCATTCCAAGAGCTGCCCACCCCACTCCCCTCCCTGACCCTTCCTGTTCCATCCCATTTCCAGCGGGATCAGCATTCCCTGAGCTGAGCTGCTCACTCTGCTCTCGTCCCTCACCCTTCTTGCCCTGCCAGGCTCCTCCATCCCGGTTCCAATGGGATCAGCATTCCATGAGTGGCTCACCCTGATCCTGGCTCTTGTGGGATCAACATTCCCTGAGCTGCCCACCCCATTCCCCTCCCTGACCCTTCCTTCTCCGTCCCATCTCCAGCGGGATCAGCACTCCCTGATCTGCCCACCCCTCCCGGTCACTCCGCATCCCCAGCAAAGGGCACTCCGGATCTCAGCTCCCGTTTTCCCCGGGTTTCACCTCCGCGGAGCTGCGCCCTGCGGGAGGAGCTGGGGCAGAGCCCGGAAGGTCGGGAGCTGCGGCTGCACTCCATAAATCCCACCGAGACGATGCCTTTGCTTCATCTCCATTATTGCTTCCTTCTGCAGAAACGCTCGGCAGCGCCGGGGCCGTGAATCATCTCCCGGCTGGGTCAGCACCATCGGGAGCTGCTCCATGGATCGGCCTCTCCCTTCCCTCCCCCGGCGCTCAGGAAATGTGGGATGGGCGGGTTTGGAGCCCCACACCTCGGGAATTTGGTGCGATGAGTGGGGCAGAACATCGGATCCTTCAGGCTCCTCCCGGGATCCCCCTGGCAGGGCTGGGAGCCGAGGAGATCCAAGGAAAAGGCTCCGTCTCGAGGTTTCTGCTCCTTCAATGCCTGGTATTTCTGATATTCCTCCGGGGCTGTGCTCAGCTGCTCCTCTCCCCTTTATCCCTCCGGGATTTATTTCATGGGGCTGCAACCCCGGCGGGTCCAGGTTTGCCCGGCCTGAATCCGGGGTGAGGGGCAGGAGGGAGCTGGAGCTGCTCCATCCCACCCTGTGGATCTGCCCCATTGTGAATCTGCTCCTTCCCACTCCATAAATCTGTCCCATCCCACCCCACGGATCTGCCCCATCCCACCCCTGGATCTGCCCCATTATGGATCTGACCCATCCCACCTCATGGATTTGCCCTATCCCATCCCTGGATCTGCCCCATCCTGGATTTGCCCCACCCTACCCCTGAATCTGCCCCATCCCACACCCGGATCTGCCCCCTTGTGGATCTGCCCCTTCTCACCCTATGGATCTGCCCCATCCCACCCCATAAATCTGCCCCATCTCACCCCTTGGATCTGCCCCTTCTCATCTCATGGATCTGCTCCATCCCACCCCATGAATCTGCCCCTTCCCGCCCCTGTGGATCTTCCTCATCCTACCCCTGGATCTGGCCCTTCCCACCCCATGGATCTGCCCCATCCTGGATCTGCCCCACCATGGATCTGCCCCATCCCACCTCTGGATATTCCCCATCCCACCCTGTTGATCTGCCCCATCCTACCCCACAAATCTGCCCCCTCGTGGATCTGCCCCACCCCACCCCCTGGATCTGCCCCGTTGTGGATCTGCCCCATCCTGGATCTGCCCCACCGCACCCCTTGGATCTGCCCCAGCCGGACCCGCAAAAATTCCCATTTTCATTAAAAACCGGGAATTAAACCCAAACGCTGCCCGGGGACCCAACGGCTCCAGGGCTGCAATTCAGATCCCTGAATTTTCTTTCCCTGGCATGGAGCAGCTCCTTCCTCCTCATCCTCCTCCTCCTCCTGCCCTCCCATCCAGCCCTGGATTTTCCTTCCCAGGACCTTCCCAGGGCTCTGGATGCTCCACGCTGGGAATGTTCCATCCCAAGCGCTCATTAAGCGCCCTGTCTGTCCCCGCTGGAATAATTAATTATTCCTATTTTTAACGAGCGCTCGCCCCTGCCCTTGACGGAGCCCGGCTGCTCCCGCGGCCGCGCACTCCGAGTTATTTTTACCGCTCTTCCCTGGAGAGGTTTCGCTCCCGATTCCAGCCCTGGGATTTAAAGGGACGGTGACGATGCCGCCGCCGCATTCCCGGAGTTCCAGAGGGGGGAAAAGGCTCCGAGATTCCCGCAAAATTCGGGAGTTTGGGTGTGGCGGGAGGATGTGGGGTTGTTAATCCCGACATCCCGCGTTAATCCTGTGGATTCACCTCTGGAGCCCCCCCCCCCAAGGGATTAATTCCAAGCATTGCCGGCACTAAAAGGTGGAGAAAAGTGGGGTGCAGGGAAATCTGGGCAAAATTCCCAAGGAAAAGGGTCTTGCTGGAATGGGGGATGGAGAGGACCAAAGGAAAGTCCAGGCTGGGATTAGAGTGGGAATTTGGATCCTGAGGAGGGATCAGGGATTCTCTGGGCTGGGATCAGGGGTTCCCCAGGCTGGGATCAGACTGGGAATTGCTCCCAGAACGAGCAGGGGTGGTCAGGGATGCTCCAGGCTGGGATTAATCTGGGAATTCAGTCCCAGAACAAGCAGGAATCAGGGATTCTCCACGCCAGGATCAGGCTGGGATAAGAGTGGGAATTGCTCCCAGCATGAGCAGGGATCAGAGATTCTCCAGGCTGGATCAGAACAAGCAAGGATCAGGGATGCTCTGGGCTCGGATCAGGCTGGGATAAGACTGGGAATTTGGTCCCAGAATAAGCAGGGATCAGGGATTCTCCAGGCTGGGATCAGGCTGGGAATTGCTCCCAGTATGAGCACGGATCAGGAATTCTCTGGGCTGGGAATTTGGTCCCAGAACGAGCAGGGATCAGAGCTGCTCTGGGTTGGGATCAGGCTGGGATTAATCTGGGAATTGCTCCCAGCATGAGCAGGGATCAGGGATTCTCCAGGCTGGGATCAGGCTGGAATCAGGCGGGGATCAGGCTGGAAATTTGGCCTCAGAACGAGCAGGAATCAGGAATTCTCTGGGCTGGGACAAGGGATTCTCCAGGCTGGGATCAGGCTGGGAATTGCTCCCAGAACTAGCAGGGATCAGGGATTTTCCAGGCTGGGGTTAAACTGGGATCAGGCTGGGAATCCAGTCCCAGCATGAGCCAGGATCAGGAATTCTCTGGGCTGGGATCAGGCTGGGATCAGACTGGGAATTTGGTCCCAGAACGAGCAGGGATCAGGAATGCTCCAGGCTGGGGTTAATCCGGGAATTGCTCCCAAAATGAGCGGGAATCAGGGCTGCTCTGGGCTCGGATCAGGCTGGGATCAGGGATTCTCTGGGCTGGAATCAGAGTGGGAATTGCTCCCAGAACAAGGAGGGATTAGGGATGCTCTGGGCTGGGATCAGGCTGGGAATTTGGTCCCAGCATGAGCAGGGATCAGAGATTCTTCAGGCTGGGATCAGACTGGGATTAATCTGGGAATTCGGTCCCAGAATGAGCAGGGATCAGGAATTCTCTGGGCTGGGATCAAGGATTCTCCAGCCTGGGATCAGGCTGGGATCAGGGCTGCTGTGGGCTGGGATCAGACTGGGATCAGGCTGGGATCAATCTGGGAATTCTGTCGATGGCAGGAGCCGTTCCCAAGGCAGGCTGAGCCATCTGGCCGGGCCGGGCCCTTCTGCCACGGCTCGGGCATTGATAACACGCAGCATATGCTCGCCTGGAAATTAATAACAACCCTCAGCTCTCACCAGCTGCCGGTAATTGGCTCCCCCACCGCCGGGAGAGGGGGAAATTCAGAAATTCCGCCGCTTGCCGGCTCCGAGGAGATCCCGGGAAAGGCGACTCCAGGCACAGGGATGGGCACAGGCGGGCACGGGGATGGGCACAAGGTATGGAGGGAGCAGGGATGGGGATGGGCACAGAGGGAGCAGGGATGGGCACAGCCGGGCACAGAGATGAGCACGGGGCACAGGGATGGGCACGAGGCACAGAGGGAGTAGGAATGGGCACAGGGATGCCCTCGGGGCACAGCCGGGCACAGAGATGCCCTCGGGCATGGAGGGAGCAGGGATGGACACAGGGTTGCCCTGGGAGCACAGGGGGAGCCAGGATGGGCACAGCCGAGCACAGGAATGGGCACGGGCGGAGCAGGGATGGGCACAGGGATGCCCTCAGGGTAGGGATGGGCACAGCCGGGCACAGCGATGCCCTCGGGGCATGGAGGGAGCGGATCCATCCCGGAGCACACCCGGGTGGGAAGTGCAGCAACCCTGGAATGCTCTGGGGGGGAGGAGATGTTCAATCCCTGCTCATTCCGTGGTCCCAGATTATCCCGACCTGGGCATTTTGGGCATTGCCAGGCATGGAGCAGCCACAGCTCCTCTGGGAATTCTCTGGGAATTCTCCCAGGCAGGAATTCCTGCCCAAAATCCCATCTTAACCCTCTGGCAGTGGGAATCCATTCCCTGTGTCCAGCAAATCCTGGCGTCCAGGGCTGCTCCTGCAGCGCCCACAGAGAGATGGGAAAACCAAATCCTAGGATGGTTTGTGTTTGGGAGGGACTTTGGGGATCAGCCAAACTCTGACACATTTCACTATCCCAGATTATCTCAACCTGGCTGTGGACATCTGCAGGTACAGAGGGATGGGAAAACAAAATCCTGGGATGGTTTGGGTTGGGAGGATCAGCCACATCCACCTCTGACACCTCCCACTATCCCAGATTGTCCCAACCTGGCTGTTGACACTTCCAGGGACAGAGGGATGGGGAAACAAAACCCTGGAATAGTTTGGGATGGAAGGAGTTGAAATCCCACCAAGTGCCACCTCTGCCATGGCAGGGACACCTCCACTGCCCCAGGGGCTCCACCCTGGGCTGGGACAAAACCCTGGGTCGGTTTGGGTTGGGAGGGACTTTGGGGATCAGCCAAACTCTGACACCTCCCACCATCCCAGATTATCCCAGCCTGGCCTTGGGCTCTTCCAGGGACAGAGGGATGGGAAAACAATTCCTGGAATGGTTTGGGTTGGGAGGATCAGCCACATCCACCTCTGACACCTCCCACTATCCCAGATTGTCCCAACCTGGCTGTGGACACTTCCAGGGACAGAGGGATGGGGAAACAAAACCCTGGAATAGTTTGGGATGGAAGGAGCTGAAATCCCAACCAGTGCCACCCCTGCAATGGCAGGGTCACCTCCACTGCCCCAGGGGCTCCATCCTGCCCTGGACACCTCTCAGGGCCTCTCCACGCTGCAGAATTCCCGTTGGTGCCGAGGATGGGATTGCAAATTCCGTCTCTGCAGCCTCAGCCTGGCCAGGTGGGAGTTGGGATATTTTTATTTCCTGACAAAATCCGCCCGCGGAGCAGCTCCAGGAAGCGCATGGAGCATTATTTTGGTGCAAACACGGCGGATTGAGGCAAAGGAACACATGAAACATTCACTTCCATGGAGACCTGGGAGGGAGGAAGGCTTGGAAAAATCCCAGGATTCCAGGGAGGCTTTTAAACAGTGGGGGAGCAGGGAGGGGCAGGCAGGGCCGGGAATTCGGGATGTGGATCCATCCTCTCCTCATCGTTAGGGTCTGGGTGATCCCGTTAATGGGGTCTGGATGATCCCGTTAATGGGTTTCCCATTATTAATTAATTAATGAGGAATTGATTCCAAAGAGCTGCAGTGTTTTCCCAGCTCCAGGCAGGGAGTTGTAGCCTCCATCAAATTTTCCCTGCTGGAATTTGACACTGAGGGATTTGGGGGTCCCATGAACCCCCAGCCCAGCGAGGCTGCAGAAATCCACACAAAACACGGATCTGGCAGCAAAATCCCATAAAAACCAGCGATTCCCTGGACCAGAACCAGCTGGAAATTGCCTTTCCAGAAGCTTTCCCACACCCTTGGAATGAGATCTTTGTGTCCTCAGCAGTAATTTCGGTTTCTCCTTCGATCCAGGTTTTCCATTCTCCTCTCCCATCCCATGGGATCTCATCCATGCCCCCATAAACCCCTCAATCTCACAGATCCCAAATTCCCTGCATCCCCCAGCAGGGAGTTTGGTGCTGTGGGATTTGGGGTCTGCCCCTTGCAGCAGCAGCAGCTGTGGGGGGATTTATCCCCCAAAAAAGCCATAATTATAAATATTGCCAGGTGTTTATATGGGTGGGAAGGAGAGGGAAGACAGAGGCTGGGATGAATCTGGGAATTTGGTTCCAGAATGAGCAGAGGTCAGGGATGTTCTAGGAGGGGAACAGGGATTCTCCAGACTGAGATCAGGCTGGGATCAGGCTGGAATTTGCCCCCAGAACAAGCAAGGATAAAGGATTCTCCAGGCTGGGATTAATCTGGGAATTGCTCCAAGAATGAGCAAAGATCAGGGATTCTCCAAGCTGAGATCAGGCTGGGAATTTGGTCGCAGAATGAGCAGGGATCAGAGATGTTCCAGGCTGGGATCAGGCTGGGATTAATCTGGGAATTCCTCCCAGAAAAAGCAGAGATCAGGGATTCTCCAGGCTGGGATCAGACTGGGAATTGCTCCTAGAACAAGCAGGGATCAGGGATGCTCTGGGCTGGAATTAATCTGGGTATTGCTCCCAGAATGAGTGACAATGTTCCAGGCTGGGATCAGACTGGGAATTCAGTCCCAGAATGAGCAGAGATCAGGGATTCTCCAGGCCGGGGATCAGGCTGGAATCAGGTTGGGATTAATCTGGAAATTGGTCCCCGAATGAGCAGGGATCAAGGATGTTCCAGGATGGGAATTTGGTCCCAGAACAAGCAAGGATCAGGGACTCTCCAGGCTGGGATTAATGTGGGAACTGCTCCAAGAATGAGCAGGGATCATGGATTCTCTAAGCTGGGATTAATCTGGGAATTGCTTCCGGAACAAGCAAGGATCAGGGATGTTCCAGGCTGGAACGATCCGGGAAAATCCCTCGTGAAAAGACCAGGGGCAGAGCATGCTCCAGGCTGGAATGATCCTGAGAATTCACTCCTAGAACAAGCAGAGGGTGAGGATGATCCAGGCTGGAACCACTCAGGGAATTCCCTCCCAGCACGGGCAGGGTCAGGGGTGCCCTGGCATGGCTGAAGTGCCCAGGATCGATGCCCAGTGGTGCTCCAGCCCCTGTCCCCGGCCGGGATCGATGCCCAGGGGTGCTCCAGCCCCTGCCCCCGGCCGGGATCGATGCCCAGCCCGTCCCTCGGCCGCTCCGTGGGCAGCAGAGGCCGCGGGATCAATGCGGGGTGAAGGAATTACAGCTGTGGACACGCGGCTTTACGGCTTCCTTCCCAACAAACCCCGGCTTTGTGCACTCCCAATTGTGATTGCCAATTAATTCTGCAGCAGCCCGGGGCAGGGAAGGGCTCAGCTCCCTCAGGACAGCCTAAACCCGGTTTTTCCCGGCTCTGGAATGCTGGAATTCCCAGGAATGACCAATCTGGGAATCCTCGAGCTGCCAAGAGGGCAAGGACGAGCAGGATGGGTGGATTTGGGAGCTTTCCCTCCCTTCTGCCACCTCCACCTCCTCATCCCACTCATCCACATCCCGAGGAGCTCCAGAGCTCCGGGAAGGAGACAGGCAGAGACAATCCAGACCTTCCCAATTAAACAATTTCTGCTGAATGAAGGGCCCTGCCGCTGCTGCCGGCTCCGGGAACGGCCTTTCCATCAATCCCGGCCTGATGAGCTCCTTGTCACTTAGCACCTCTAATGCTGGCCCCTAATGGCATCAGGGGCTCCTTGGCACGGCCCTAATGCAGTTTCCAGCTCCTGCTGGCGCCTGGGATTCGGCCGGAGCAGGAGAGCGAGCGCATCCCTAATCCGAGCAGACACTAATGGGAAAACGAGCTGTGAGGAGCTGCAGGAAAAACGGGAGCGGCATCTCTGGGCCGTGGGCAGCGTCCCCATTCCGCTTTGCAGCAGGTTTGTTCCCTGTTTTCCTCATCCTGGAGATCCCCACAACCCTCTTTCCATTATCTGACCATCCCAGCCTTTTCCAGAGCAGTTTCCCCTGGGATCATCCTGGTTTTCTCCACCCTGGTCTGTTCCCAATCCAAATTTTCCATTCTCTCCATCCTGGAGATCCCCACACCCCTCTTGCCATTATCTGACCGTCCAAGCCTTTTCCAACCCAGCTTCCCTTGGGATCATCCCAGTTTTCTCCATTCCTGGTCTGTTCCCAATCCAAATTTTCCATTCTCTCCATCCTGAAGATCCCCACTTCCATATTTCCATTATCTGACCATCCGAGCCTTGCCAGCCCAGCTTTCCCTTGGGATCATCCTGGTTTTCTCCACTCCTGCTCTGTTCCCAATCCAAATTTTCCATCTTCTCCATCCGAAGATCCCCGCTTCCCTCTGTCCATTATCTGACAATCCAAACCTTGCCAGCCCAGCTTTCCCTTGGAATCATTCCAGTTTTCTCCATTCCTGGTCTGTTCCCAATCCAAATTTCCCATCCTCTCTGTCCTGGAGATCCCCACATCCCTATTTCCATGCCTTGACCATCCCAGCCTTTTCCAGAGCAGTTTCTTTTAGGATAATCACATTTTTCTCCATTCCTGCTCTGTTCCCAATCCAAATTTCCCATCTTCTCCATCCTGGAGATCCCCACACCCCTCTTTCCATTATCTGACCATCCAAGCCTTGCCAGCCCAGCTTTCCCTTGGGATCATCCTGGTTTTCTCCACTCCTGCTCTGTTCCCAATCCAAATTTTCTATTCTCTCCATCTTGGAGATCCCCACTTCCATAATTCCATTATCTGACCATCCAAGCATTTTCCAGAGCACTTTCCCTTGGGATCATCCTGTTTTTCTTCACCCCTGGTCTGTTCCCAATCCAAATTTCCCATTCTCTCCATCCCGGAGATCCCCACACCCCTCTTGCCATTATCTGACCATCCAAGCCTTTTCCAACCCAGCTTCCCTTGGGATCATCCCAGTTTTCTCCATTCCTGGTCTGTTCCCAATCCAAATTTTCCATTCTCTCCATCCTGAAGATCCCCACTTCCTTCTGTCCATTATCTGACAATCCAAACCTTGCCAGCCCAGCTTTCCCTTGGAATCATTCCAGTTTTTTCCATTCCTGCTCTGTTCCCAATCCAAATCTCCCATCCTCTCCATCCTGGAGATCCCCACACCCCTCTTTCCATTATCTGACCATCTGAGCCTTGCCAGCCCGGCTTTCCCTTTGGATCATCCTGTTTTTCTCCACTCCCAGTCTGTTCCAAATTGAATTTTTCCATTCTCTCCATCTTGGAGATCCCCACTTCCATAATTCCATTATCTGACCATCCAAACCTCTTCCAGAGCACTTTCCCTTGGGATCATCCTGGTTTTCTCCATTCCTGGTCTGTTCCCAATCCAAATTTCCCATTTTCTCCATCCTGGACATCCCCACACCCCTCTTTCCATGCCCTGACCATCTGAGCCTTTTCCAGAGCCGTTTCCCTTGGGATCATTCCAATTTTCTCACAAGGAATTTTTACTTTTCCAGGGGTTTCACCTTTCCAGGAGTTTTTACCTCTCCAGGAATTTTCACCTTTCCAGGAACTTTTACCTTCCCAGGAATTTTTACTTTTCAGTAGTTTTTACTTTCCCAGGAGTTTTTACCTTTCTGGGACTTTTTACCTTCTCAGGATTTTTTACTTTTCCAGGAATTTTTACCTTTCCAGAAAGTTTTTACCTTTCCAGGGGTTTTTACCTTCCCAGGGCTGCATTCCTGATCCCTTCCCCATCCCGGACATGTCCTTACCCACTTTCCTCACTCTGCTCCCACCATTTCCCATTTTCTGCCTCCCTGCTCTGCTCCCAGCCCCAGTTTTCCCATCCCAGGGATCCCCAGGCCCCTTTTTCCCCTCTCTGCCCTTCCATTCCCAGTTTTCCCTCGGGATGCAGCTCTGCCCCCGGGAAGAGGCTCGGGAGCCCCTCCGAGCTGGGAACAAATCCATGTTTTGATTATCCCTGCTCCTAAATGATCCATAATCAGCGTAATTCCATCAGGACAATAACTCCCAAATCAGATTAAATCTCTCCATTTGTCTGGAGCTTTGGGCTTTAAGCTCTTCCCTCCCCCTTTTTCCATTGATTTTTTTTCGCCCAGCCCAGCTCCTGGCTGAGCCTTTCCAAGGGTTTTTGCAGTTGGAATTCTCCAGGCCAGGAGAATTTTCCACTCTAAACCCAACACAGGGGATGGGGCAAGCAGGGGATGCAATTCCAGCACCAAAATTCCCAAAATTTCCCCCAATCCCTGTTAAAAGTTGATTGGTGCCATTCCAAACAATCCCTGCTGCAAATCCCACAGGATTGGGAATTTTGGGGATTGTTTCCTTGTTTTTACAGCTCCATTCCCAGAGATCCCTCATTCCCTGGCTTCCCAAAAGATCAGGAAGTTAACTCCAGGACTGGGAAGTTTGGGAAGTGTTTCCTCATTTTTACAGTCCCATTCCTAGTTATCCTGCATTCCCTGGCTTCCCAAAGGATTGGGAATTTTGGGGATTGTTTCCAGGTTTTTCCAGTAACATTCTCAGCAATTCCTCATTCCCTGGCTTTCCATGGGATTGGGAAGTTTGGGAAGTGTTTCCTAATTTTTACAGCCCCATTCCCAGTGATCTCTCATTCCCTGGCTTCCCCCAGGATTGGGAAGCAAAGTCTGGGCAGAGTTTCCATTCCTTTGCTTAAAGAAGGAAAGCTGGAAGGCACAGGGAGGGTTGTGTTAACACCGATTAATAATGAATAAGCCGCTAATGAGCGTTAATTAATTAATAATAACATGTGCTCCAGCGATCGATTCCCGATGAACAGCCCTGAGCTGCCAAGAGTCCCCAGCTCCAGACAGGGAATTCTCCTGGATCTCTGGAGATGGGAACCAGCTTGAAAAATGGGGATCATCCCATTTTTCCAGCTTGGGAATTCTGGATTTCCCTGATTCTGGAGCCCAGGCATGGACAGGGATGATCCCATTTTTCCAGCTTGGGATTTTCTGGATTTCCCTGGTTCTGGGGGTGGGAGCCAGCCCAGGCACGGACAGGGATGATCCCATTTTTCCAGCTTGGGAATTCTCCTGATCTCCCCAGCTCTGGAGATGGGAGCCAGCTTGAAAAGTGGGGATCATCCCATTTTTCCAGCCCAGGAATTCTGGATTTCCCTGGTTCTGGAGCCCAGGCATGGACAGGAATGATCCCCTTTTTTCAGCCTGGGAATTCTCCTGGATCTTCCCAGCTTTGGAGATGGGAACCAGCTGGGCATGGATGGGGATTATCCCATTTTCCCATCTTGGGAATTCTCCTCATCTCCCCAGCTCTGGATATGGGAACCAGCTGGGCATGGATGGGGATGATCCTATTTTTCCAGCTTGGGATTTTCTAGATTTCCCTGGCTCTGGGGATGGGAACCAGCTGGACATGGATGGGAATGATCCCATTTTTCTGGCTCATGAATTCTGGATCTCCCTGGCTCTGGAGATTGGAACCAGCTGGGCATGGATGGGGATCATCCCATTTTTCTGGCTCAGGAATTCTGGATTTCCCTGGCTCTGGAACCTGCGCATGGACAGGGATGATCCCATTTTTCCATCCTGGGAATTATCCTGATCTCCCCAGCTTTGGAGATGGGAACCAGCCAGGCATGGATGGGGATCATCCCATTTTTCCAGCTCAGGAATTCTGGATTTCCCTGGCTCTGGAGCCCCGGCATCTTGGGATATCTCCTGGATTTCCCCTACTCTGCAGATGGGAATCAGCCTGGGCATGGATGGGGATTATCCCATTTTTCCAGTTTGGGAATTCTCCTGGATTTCCCCAGCTCTGGAGATGGGAACCAGCTGGGCATGGATGGGGATCATCCCATTTTTCCAGCTTGGGATTTTCTGGATTTCCCTGGCTCTGGAGCCCGGGCATGGACAAGGATTATCCCATTTTTTCCAGTTTGGAATTCTCCTGGATCTCCCCAACTCTGGAGATGGGAACCAACTGGGCATGGAGGCATGGATGGGGATGATCCCATTTTTCCATAGGAATGGGGCTGGGAAAGGATGGGAAGCATCCCGCACCCCTCAGTGCATCCCAAACCCTCCCAGCTCTGCCTCACTCCATGATTTTCCTTAATCCCACGTGGAAAATCCTGCTGGAGACTTTTCCCTTTATTTTGGACCACTTGTAGGGGTTTTTCCCTGTGTGATCGCACCTGGAGCAGGATCCCACCTGGAGCAGGATCCCACCTGTGCATCCCATTCCCCCCAATGCATCCAACCTGGGATGCAGCGACAGAGCCGGAGCTTTAATCAGCATCTCTTATCAAAACCACTTAATTTGGCTCATTAATTGGAGTCTCAGGATCCAGGAAACGATCTGCAGCACCTGAGCCTCGCCTTTGATTGGGAGAGGTTATAAATAATTCATGTAATGGCCGAGCTTTCCATGGAAAACCTGAGGAACCGGGATCCCGAGGTGGGGATGGGGCCTGGGGGTCTCAGGGGGGTTCTGGGCACCGAGGGATCCAAGGAAATCCCATGGGAATTGAGGTGGGGCTGCTTGAAGGGTGGGATGTGCCCCAGGAAAGGCTGGAGGGGTTGGGAAGAGGAGGAAGAGGAGGAAGATGAGGAGGGAAAAGGGAAAAGAAGGGAAGGGAAGGGAAGGGAAGGGAAGGGAAGGGAAGGGAAAGGGGAAAGGAAAGGAAAAAGGAAAGAAAAAAGGAAAGGAAAGGAAAAAGGAAAGGAAAAAGGAAAGAAAAGGAAAAAGGAAAGGAAAAAGGAAAGGAAAGGAAAGGAAAAAGGAGAGGAAAGGAAAAATGAAAGGAAAGGAGAAAGGAAAGGAAAAAGGAGAGGAAAGGAAAAAGGAAAGGAAAGGAAAGGAAAGGAAAGGAAAGGAAAGGAAAGGAAAGGAAAGGAAAGGAAAGGAAAAGGGGAAAGGAAAAGGAAAACGACTCCATGGCTGTGTAGTGGTTTGCACTGGGAGGACTGCAGCCAGCCATGAAAATAAAGCCCAATTTTCCATCTGGAATTCAGAGGGGTTGGAAAGTGCATTTATAAAGAGAATTAAAAACAAAAGTGATGCTGAAACACACAGAATCTGTGGGTTTGCTGAGCAAGGGGGCGAGGAACCTCAGGGCGGGGAAGGATCCAGCGCTGCCGTGGCACTGGGACATACTGGGAGCACTGGGAGCTGTGTGGGGGCACGGGAGGGCTCTGGGGTGGGATCTGCACCCCTGGTAATGAGCACTGCCCATCCCATGGGGTGGGGTCTGCAGACCTGGGGGATTTGGGATGTCCATCCTGGGGGATTTGGGATGTCCATACTGAGGGATTTAGGAAGTCCATTCTGGGGGATTTGGGATGTCCATCCTGTGGGATTTGGGATGTCCATGCTGGGGATCTGGGGTGTCCATACTGAGGGATTTAGGATGTCCATCCCTGAAAGATTTGGGATGTCCTTCCCAGGGGATTTCAGGATGTCCATCCCTGGGGATTTGGGATCCCATCCTGAGGAATTCGGGATATCCACCCCTGGGGGTTTTGGAATGTCCAGCTCTGGAATATTTGGGATGTCCATCCCTGGAGGATTTGGGTGTCCATCCTTGTGTAAGCGCACCCAACTGAGCACCCAAGCCCATTCCCTCTCCAGCCGCCCCTGGAAGCGCATCCCGTGGGGATGAGTGGGGCATAGCCGCCTTTGGGGTCCCAGGGCTCCGGCCGCGAGGGTTCGGCTGCTCAAGCACCGCTGCTCCGGTGGGCTCGCACTGCCCTCCAGTGGGCACAGCCAGCGCTTCCAGCTGTCCCCTGGTACCTCCCTGGTGTCCCCTGGTACCTCCCTGGTGTCCCCTGCCACCCCTGGCTGTCCCCTACCACCCCTGGCTGTCCCCTGCCACCTCCCTGGCTGTCCCCTACCACCCCCAGCTGTGCCCCCTCCCCATCCCCGGCTGCTCTGAGCTTGGGGTGTCTCAGCTCTCCCTGGGATGGGGTAAAGTCCGACTGGGGGATTTGACGCCTCCTCTCCCCCGCTGCCGCCGCTCACTGCAGGTTCCTCTTCTTGGCCACCCTGAGGGCCACGTTGTCATAGTCACTGTCGCCGAGCCACTCCTTGCCCTGCAGCAGGAAGGGCCTCTTGGGGACGGCGTAGTCGTCGCGCTGGGCGTTGTAGGGAGAGCCGAGCCCGGGGGGCTCCTCGGGGGCCGCCTGCAGCCTCCAGGCCTCGCCCTTCACCTCCTCGGGCTCGTCGTAGAGCGAGAGCCCCGAGAGCCCCTCGGGCTCGTCGTAGATGTGCTCGGGTTTGGGGGCCGTGGGGCGGCCGGGGGGCTGCTGAGCGTCCCTGGGGACGCTGGGGGGCTCGGGGAGCCCCTCCTGGGCACAGCCCAGGGCGCCAAACTGGCGCGCCAGGAAGGCCTTGGCGATGGTGTCGAAGGGGACGGCGTACTCGGACTCCACCCTGGCGCTGTCCAGCCTGCGGCCCTTGTCGGGCGGGCGCAGCGAATCGTGGGGCTCAGCGTAGGGACAGTCCCCGCCCCGCGACACCTGCGACGGCCCCGAGCCCTCCCCAGCCCCGGGGGGCATCACCAACCTGCCCTTGGGCACCTTGCCCTCCCCTTTGGGCGCCTTGGCGTCCCCGGAGGGACCCTTGGGCTCCTCGTGGCCCTGTGCCCAGCTGGGTGTCCTGGCGTGGTCCGGCGGCCGCGGGGCTTCGTCCGAGGGGCCCCCCCGGCCCCGCTGGAGCTCGATGGCCGCCTCGATGGCCTGGAAGATCTCGTTGCCCTGCCTGGTGCCGAACTCGAAGTTGCCCTCCCCGGACGCGCAGCGCCGGCCGGCCTCGAAGGAGAAGGTGACCTGTGGAGGGCATGAGGCAAAGGGGAAGTTTTCCAGGGTAGAAATCTATTTTGATTTAGGTGAAATGTACATTTTTGAGTTGAGTCTGTGGTTAGAAAACATGGCTATTTAGCCTGACTGCAGTACCTAGGCTCGGAGAAACTGCTTTAGCGAAGGACAGAGATAAGGGGGAGGAGACAGAGGTGATAGAGAGAGACAGAGACTGCTGTGAGAGCAGCTCAACCTGACCTGGGAATTCTTTCTGATACAGAAGAACTAGCAGCAAATATCATGCGAAATTCATCAAAATGAATATGTATGAACCTATTGTGAAATTGTGTGCATATGTATTTGAGAGGGGGATAAAAAGGGACCTGAAGTTACCACATACCATTTTGAGGGAACAATTCCCACATGCGTCCAGCGCTGTAATAAACATCCCGGCTTTACAACTTCCACAAAGTTGTGGAGTTTTGATTATCTCCACAAAACACAGGTACCAGCACCGTGGTGCCCATCTTGTCCCTTTCACAACCTAGTGTGAAATTGTGTGCATATGTATCTGAGAGGGGAATAAAAAGGGACCTGAAGTTCCCAGAGGTACGCATGTCATTTTAGAGGAAGATTCCCACACGCGTCCAGCGCTATAATAAACATCCCGGCTTTACAACTGTCACAAAGTTGTGGAGTTTTGATTATTGTTGCAGTGTGATGTAATACCCTGTTTCAGCTATCCCAGTTCCTTTCCCAGGTGTGCCAATACTCTCTCCCTTCCCCTCCTCTTGCCTCCTCCTGAGTGCTGTCCGTCAATCTCGGTGTGCCAGCAAGGATGTTGTGTGATTGGCAAAGTTCAAAAGATGCCTCTCAGCCCTGGGGACATTGGGCCATCCAGGTGTCATTGTCCCCTGCGACTCCCCCCCTTACGTGGTTGGTGGGACCCCTACCCCTTCCCTCTCCCTCTCCCTGGGGTTAAAAGACACGGGACCACGTGGTTTGGGGTTTTGTTGGAGTCTGTGTGCTAAGAATAAAAGTCTGGATCGAAACCCTCCAGCAGGACCCATCTCCTTTTCCTTCACCTCGACTAAAGCCTTTCCACCAGAGGTAAACCTGAGTTCCTGCTTGCCTGGACTTGTCCCAAGTGCCCAGCTGCAACATCCAGCTTAGCCAAAGGTGTCTCTGAGGTGAAACCACCACAGCTGCCGCCCTTGGTCAAGCAGCAAGGCCAGACCAGCCCAGGCACGTTCCATCTGGTTATATTATGATTTATCCCCATAGATTATCTCCCCAAAACAGGCAGGGTCATTCCCCGCGGCGCCCAGGCCGTGCCCAGCGCAGCCCCGGTGGCACACACTGACCTTGTCGCGGCCGAAGCGGCGCAGGAAGCGGTAGGGCCAGCTGGAGAGCAGCTCCTGGCTCTGAGGGTGCCACAGCTCCAGCGCCTCCTCACCCGCCCGCAGGATGCAGCGGCCCCGGAGCCGGCAGCGCTGCGACGACGGCGTCACCCGCACGGTCACCTCAAATGCCTGCTCCAGGGCGGCTGGGGATGGACACGGCAATGGACACGGGTGCCACACCTCAGAGTGACCCCCAGGCCAGGACAGAGTGGTCCAGGCCAGCTGGGGTGGACAGGATGGACACTGGACATGTGTCCCACCCCACAGAGGGGCTGTGAGTGACCCTCAAGCCAGGAGAGGCTGCTCCAGGCCAGCTGAGAGGGAAATAGTGTTGGACACGTGTCCCACACCACAGAGGGGCTGGGAGTGACCCCCAGGCCAGAGCCTTGGACACAACTGGTGCTGGACACGTGTCCCACCCTGCAGAGTGACCCTCCAGCCAGGACAGCCTTCTCCAGGCTAGCTGGGATGGGCAGAGTGGACACTGGACACACGTCCCACCCTGGAGAAGGGTTGTGAGTGACCCCCAAACCAGGACAGAGGGGTCCAAGCCAGCTGGGGATGGACACGGGTCCCACACCACAGAGGGGCTGTGAGGGACCCCCAGACTGGAGTCCGGACACAGCTGGTGCTGGACACGTGTCCCACCCCACAGAGTGACCCCCAAACCAGACAGAGGGCTCCAGGCCAGCTGGGGATGGACAGAGTGGACACTGGACACGTGTCCCACCCTGCAGAAGGGCCGTGGGTGACCCCTCCAGCCAGGCCAGCAGTGTCCGGCTGATAAGGACTGGCCAGGCTGACCACAGCTGATAGCGCAGCCCAGCCGGCCCCACAGACCGGAAGAGGCTTTTGGGGGAGGAGATTTCCCCACCCCAGCCCCACTCCCACCTTTGCCCCGAGAGCTGTACAGGGAATTTTCCTCCATGGAGAACTCGCCCTCCGTGCCCTCCTTGGCTGCTCCTGGCTCCTCCCGGCTCCTCTGCCCCGGGGCAAGAGCGGCAGGTGAGGGATCCCATCCATCCCCATGGATCCCATCCATCCCCATGGATCCTATACATCCCCGTGGATCCCATCCATCCCCATGGATCCCATCCATTCCCATGGATTCTATACATCCCAATGCATCCCATCCATCCCAGTGGATCCCATCCATCCCCATGGATCCCATCCATCCCCATGGATCCTATCCATCCCAATGCATCCCATCCATCCCAGTGGATCCCATCCAACCCAGTGGATCCCATCCAATCCTGTGCATCCCATCCAGCTCAGCAGATCCCACCCATCCCACTGGATCCCATCCGTTGTGGTGGGTCCCATCCGTTCTAGCACACCTCATCCACCCTGGTGGATCCCATCCATCCCAGTGGATCCCACTCACCCCAATGGATCCCCTCCACCATGGTGGATCCCATCCATTCTATCAGATCCCCTCCACCCTGGTGGATCTCATCCATTCTATCAGATCCCCTCCACCCTGGCAGATCCCATCCATCTCAGTGGGTCCCCTTCACCACAGCAGATCCCACCCACCCCAATGGATTCCACCCACCCCTGTGGATCCCATCCACCCCAGTGGATCCCGTCTATCCTGGTGGATCCCATCTATCCTGGTGGATCCCATCCACCCCAGTGGATCCCACTCACCCCAGTGGATCCCCTCCACCCTGGCAGATCTCATCCATTCTATCAGATCCCATCCACCCAATGGATCTCCTCCATCCTGGCAGTGGATCCCACCCATCCCAGCGAATCCCATCCATCCTGGTAGATCCCACCCACCCTGGTATATCCCATTCATCCCAGCGGATCCCACCCAAACCCAGTGGAACCCACTCACCCCAATGGATCCCACCCATCCCAGTGGATCCCATCTATCCTGGTGGATCCCATCCATTCCATCAGATCCCCTCCACCCTGGCAGATCCCATCCATCTCGGTGGATCCCCTCCACCACAGCAGATCCCACCCATCCCAGCAGATCCCACCCATTCCAGTGGATCCCACCCACCCCAGTGGATCCTCCCCCTGGTGGATTCCCCGTTCCCCAGCCGCTATGGGGCCATACCGGGAACGCCAGCTCGCAGAGCCGCTGGATCCATTCGGCCGCCTCAGCGCCATCAGCAGCCAGCAGGAATCTCCGCTCTGTGGTCTCCAGCAGGAAGGGCACGGTGTCCTTGGGGCAGGAGGCGTCGCCGCCCGCCTCGGCCACGTGCACGCAGTCGCTGAGCCGCACCAGGCGCCGGCCGCCCTCGGCCTTGCGCGGCCGCTCGGGGCCCTCCTGCAGCTCCAGGCGCGCCGTGGAGCACGGGCTCTCCCGGTACAGCATGGCCCAGAACTTCTTCCACTTCTGCCGGGGGACAACCGCGGTGTCTGCCTTCCCAAAGGGGTTCGGCCTTCTGTGGGGTTCTACCTTTCATGGGGTTTTTACCTTCCCAGCAGGGTTTGACCTTCCCAAAAAGGTTCATCCTTCCCTGGGGTTCGACCTTCCATGGGGTTCAACCTTGCCTGGGGCTCTGCCTTCCCAAAAGGGTTTGACCTTCCCTGGGGTTTTTCCCTTCCATGGGCTTCTACCTTTCGTGGAGTTCTACCTTCCCAAAAAGGCTTGACCTTACATGGGGCTTTTACCTTCTCAAAAGGGTTCAGCCTTCTCTGGGGTTCGACCTTCCCTGGAGTTCTACCTTCCCAAAAGGGTTCAGCCTTCCCAGAGGTTTTTACCTTCCCAAAAAGGTTTGACCTTCCGTGGGATTCTACCTTCCCAGAAGGGTTCAACTTTCCCAAAAGGGTTCTACCTTCTATGGGGTTTTTACCTTCCCAAAAAGGTTTGTCCTTCCATGGGGTTCAACCTTCCCTGGGGTTCTGCCTTCCCAAAAGGGTTGGACCTTCACTGGAGTTCTACATTCCATGGGGTTTTTACCTTCCCAAAAGGGTTTTACCTCCCATGGGATTCTACTTTCCATGGGGTTCTAGCTTCCCAAAAGGGTTCAACCTTCCCAGAGGTTTTTACCTTCCCAAAAGGGTTCGTCCTTCCCTGGGGTTCTATCCTCCATGGGGTTCTACCTTCCATGGAGTTCTAGCTTCCATGGGGTTCTACCTTCCATGAGATTCTACCTTCCCTGGGGTTTTCACTTTCCCAAAAGTGTTCGACCTTCCCTGGGGTTCAACCTTCCATGGGGTTCTACCTTCCCAAAAGGATTTGACCTTCCCTGGGGTTTTTACCTTCCCAGGAGTTTTTACTTTTCCCAGCATTTTCACCTCTCCAGGAGTTTTCACCTCTCCAGGAGTTTTCATCCCTACAGGAATTCTTACATTCCCATGAGTTTTTACCTTCCCAGGAGTTTTTATCCCCTTGGGACAATGCTTAGCATCACCCAAGGCAGGACAAGGGTGCAAAACCCTGCAGGGTTTGACTGAAGATGGAGGCAACATAAATTGGGATTTAAATCCCTGGATAAACCCTTGACACTCAGCAAAGCCTTTCCAGCACCCCAGCCTCACCCACCCCACAAGGCATGAACAACGTCCAGCTCCATTTTCCCTAGAAAACCCCAAATTTTCATCTCTCAGGCTCTGCCCCAAAAGCAGCAGCAGCAGTTCCGGGTTTGGGGAGCACGGGAGGCCACAGGGCAGAGGGGAAGTGGGGGCAGAGGAAGCGGCCCCAAAACCTCCCCGGGAGCTCCATGTCCCACAGCTCCATTTTCCTGGGATGGGGTTTTGGGATCCCCACCCTTCCTGTGGGTGGATCCGCTCGAGATGGGCTCTGTGGGGAGGGAGAGAAGGGAGAGGGGCAGGAGAGGCCCCTGAGCTCCTTCCCTCAGCTCCTTCCCCTCGCAGCCATTGCCCAACCCCAGCCCTTTATCAGCAGCGGAAGCCGCGCGGCTTTGGGGCCTGCAGCCGTCACTGTTCCCTAAATGAGGTTTTGGGGCCTGCAGCCCTCATCCCCTGGTTGGAACTGTCCCCAAATGCAGCTTTGGGGCCTGCAGCTGTCACTGTTCCCAAATATGGCTTTGGGGCCTGCAGCCGTCACTGTTCCCTAAATGAGGTTTTGGGGCCTGCAGCCGTCACTGTTCCCAAATATGGCTTTGGGGCCTGCAGCCGTCACCTCCCAGCTGGAACTGTCCCCAAACGCAACTTTGGGGCCTACAGACATCATTGTCCCTAAATGAGGTTTTGGGGCCTGCAGCCGTCACTGTCCCCCAGCTGGAACTGTCCCCAAACATGGCTTTGGGGTCTACAGCCGTCACTGTCCCCAAATGTGGCTTTGGGGCCTGCAGCCGTCACTGTCCCCAAATGTGGCTTTGGGGCCTGCAGCCGTCACTGTTCCCAAATGTGGCTTTGGGGCCTGCAGCTGTCACCCCTGGCTGGAACTGTCCCCAAATGTGGCTTTGGGGGTCACACCCATCCCCCCCAGGTGACACCTCTCACCCCCTAACTCTGCAGAGCCTCTTTTGGGGAGTCTGTACGAAGTGTCCCCAGCACCTCCTGTCCCCTCATGGTGACTGAGGGACAACTGAGCATCAACAGGTGGAATCACCCCATTCCCATGGCATTCACCCCATTCCTGTAGGATTCAACCCATTGCTGTGGCCTTCACCCTATTCCCATGGGGTTCACCCCATTCCCATGGGACTGACCCCATCTCTGTAGGATTCTCCCCATTCCCATGGCATTCACTCCATCCCTGTAGGAGTCACCCCATTACTGTGGGATTCACCCCATTCCCGAGGGATTGACCCCATTCCCATGGGATTGACCCCATTCCCACAGGATTCACCCCATTACTGTGGGATTCACCCCATTCCCACAGGGTTCACCCCATTCCCACAGGATTCACCCCTTCCCTGTAGTATTGACCCCATTCCCAGAGAATTCACCCCATTCCCATGGGATTGATCCCATTCCCACAGGATTCACCCCATTCCCATGGCATTCACCCCATTCCCACAGAGTTCACCCCATTACTGTGGGATTCACCCCATTCCCACGGCATTCACCCCATTCCCACAGGATTCACTCCATTCCCACAGGATTCACCCCATTCCCACAGGGTTCACCCCATTCCCGTGGGTTCCCCCCAGTCCCGCTGACCTTGCCGAAGGTTTGCTGCAGCTGCAGGTACAGCCAGCCCTGCTTCACCACCGCCTCCTCCATCGCCGGTGGCCGTGTGTCCGGCCTGTCCGAGTGTCCTTAGATGTCCTCAAGTGTCCCAAGTGTCCGGCCTGTCCTCAAGTGTCTGGCGTGTCCCAAATGTCCTGAGTTTCCGCAAGTGTCCGGTGTGTCCTGAGTGTCCCCGAGTGTCCTGAGTGTCCAGAGTGTGCTGAGTGTCCAGAGTGTCAGCAGTGTCCAGAGTGTCCCCAAGTGTCCACAGTGTCCGCAGTGTCTGGTGTCCAGAGTGTCCCCAAGTGTCCAACGTGTCCTGAGAGTCTGGAGCGTCCAGAGTGTCCTGGGGGTCCCAAGTGTCCGCAGTGTCCTGGAGGCCCTGAGTGTCCCCAAGTGTCCCTGAGTGTCCTCAGTGTCCCAGGGGTTCTGGGATCTGTGTCCCCGCGGTGTCACCAAGGCGGGTTCCACCCCTGCCGCGCTCAGCCCGGGCTCTGCCGCTTCCTGCATGCAGCGACTTCCTGTGGGTCCCCACGGGGACACGGGGGTGGCGCTGGGGACACGGGGGAGTGGCACTGTGGGTGTGACACTGGGGACACGGGGGAGTGGCACAGCTCACATACGGGTGTGACATTGGGGACATGGGGGAGTGGCACTGTGGGTGCGACACTGGGGACACGGGGGTGCGACACAGCACACACATGGATGTGACATTGGGGACATTGGGGTGTGGCACAGCCAGACAGGTGGGCATGGCACTGTGGGTGTGGCACTGCCGAATACATGGGTGTGGCACTGGGGACACCTGGGTGTGGCACTGTGGGTGTGGCACTGCAGATAGGTGGGTGTGGCACAGCTGGACATTTGGGTGTGGCACTGTGGGTGTGGCACTTGGGACAGGTGGGTGTGGCACGGACGACACGCCCCTGTGCCACCCTGTGGTGTTGACGGGCACTGGGAGCACAGGTGGAGGACACTGGGGGGACTGGGAGCACTGGTGGCACTGGTTATACTGGTGTTAGGTCACACGGGTGGCACTGCTGGCGTGTTGGTGCCAGTGCTCACAGTGCCGTCCTCGTGCTGTCCTCGTGTTGTTCCCGCTGTCCCTGTGCTGTCCTCGCTCTGTCCCCGTGCTATCCTCGCTGTCCCTGTGCTGTCCCCGTGCTGTCCCGGCTCTGTCCCCGTGTTGTCCCCGCTGTCCCCGTGCTGTCCGGGCTCTGTCCCGGCTCTGTCCCCGTGTTGTCCCCGTGTTGTCCCCGTGCTGTCCCGGGGTGCGCGGCCCCTTTAAGGCCGTGTCAACAAACCCGCCTCGCGCCCCTCCCTCCTCCCCCCGCCCCGCGCCGCCGCCGTGACGTCAGACGCAGCGCGCCGCGCGCGCAGAGGGGGCGTGGCCAGACCGCTGTGGGCGTGTCCCGGAGCCTCGCGCAGGCCCGGCACCAATACGGGGGCGTGATCTCACCGGGATGGGCGTGGTTTCCGCGTTATGGGCGTGTCCTTCGGGCGCGCGCAGGCGCGGGATAGGCGGGGCGGGCGTGGAGGGGGCGTGTCCCTTCGGCGCGCGCAGGCGCGGGAGGGGCGTGGTCCCGGCGCGGCGCATGCGCGGTGCGGGCGGCGGCGCGGGGGGACGCGGTGGCGCCGGGCCCGGCGCAGGCGGGGGCGGAGGCGCGAGCGGAGCATGAATGGGGCAAGATGGCGGATCATGTGCAGGTGAGCTCCGGCCGCAGCGCGGGGCTCGCCCGGGCCCGCCCGCCGCCCTCCCGGCACCCCCGCGCCGCCCCCCCGGCCCGCGCGGCCGAGCCCCGCACGGCCAGGCCCGGCCAGGCCCGGCGCGGCCCAGGCGCGCAGGCCGCGCTCCCCCCGTGGCCCCCGGCGGCCTCTCCGAGGGTCCCCCCGGCTGCCCGCGGCTCCTCCCGGCCCCATCGCGTCCCTCCCGCTGTCCCCCCGTCCCTCCGCTCCGTGCCCGCTGCGGGGATCCCGGGACGGGCTCGCTCGGATCCCCGTTGTCCCCTCGGGAGCCCCGGGCGGGCCCCGCTGTCAGCCCCGAACGTGCCGCTGGCGCCGGCGGCGCTGGGATCCGCTCCTTGATCCGGGCTGGGCATCGCGGCTTGCGGGGTCTCGGCACTCCCGGCCCGCTCCGGGTCATTCCCGGCCGGGTTTGGGTGCTTTGCCCGGCCCGGGTCGGGTCCGTTCCCAGCCGGGTTTGGGGTCAATTCCCGGCTGTGTTTAGGGTCATTTCCTTGCCCGGTTCTGTTTCTTTCCCAGGCGTGTTTGGGGTCATTTCCCGGCCGGGTTTGGGATAATTTCCCAGCCGGGTTCTGTTCCTTTCCGAGTCCAGTTTGAGTTCCTTTCATTGCCTGGTTCTGTTTATTTCCCAGCCAGTTTTGCGATAATTTCTCTGCCCTGTTTGGGGTCATTTCCCAGACAGGTTTGGGATCCTTTTCCTGCCTGGTTCTGTTCCTTTCCCAGCCATGTTCGGGTTCCTTTCCCAGCCCTGTTTGGGGTCATTTCCAGGCCCTGTTTGGGTTCCTTTCCTTGCCTCGTTCTATTTCTTTCCAAGATGGGTTTGGGATCATTTCCCAGCCAGGTTCTGTTCCTTTCTGAGTCCAGTTTAGAGTCATTTCCCAGCCCTGTTTGGGTTCTTTTCCTTGCCTGATTCTGTTCCTTTCCCAGCCAAGTTTGGAATAATTTCCCAGCCAGGTTCTGTTCCTTTTCCACCCAGGTTTGGGATCCTTTCCCAGCCCTGGTTAGGTTCCTTTCCTTGCCCGGTTCTATTTCTTTCCCAGCTGGGTTTGGGGTCATTTCCCAGACAGGTTTGAGATCCTTTCCCTGCCTGGTTCTGTTCCTTTCCCAGCCATGTTTGGGTTCCTTTCCCAGCCCTGTTTGGGGTCATTTCCAGGTCCTGTTTGGGATCCTTTCCCTGCTCAGTTCTGTTCCTTTTCCCACCCAGGTTTGGGATCCTTTCCCAGCCCCATTTAGGTTCCTTTCCTTCCTCGGTTCTATTTCTTTCCCGGCTGGGTTTGGGGTCCTTTCCCAGCCCAGTTTGGAATCATTTCCCAGCCAGGTTCTGTTCCTTTCCCAGCCCTTTTTGGGTTGTTTTCCTTGCCTGGTTCTGTTTCTTTCCCAGCCGGGTTTGGGATCCTTTCCCAGCCCTGGTTAAGTTCCTTTCCTTCCTCGGTTCTGTTTCTTTTCCAGCTGGGTTTGGGGTCATTTCCCAGCCAGGTTTGGGGTCATTTCCCAGCCTGATTCTGTTCCTTTCTCAGCCAAGTTTGGAATCATTTCCCAGCCGGGTTCTGTTCCTTTCCGAGTCCAGTTTGGGATCCTTTCCCTGCCTGGTTCTGCTTCTTTCCCAGCCAGGTTTGGGGTCATTTCTCTGCCCTGTTTGGGTTCCTCTCCCAGCCGGGTTTGGGGTCATTTCCCGGCCGGGTTTGGGTTCCTTTCCTTGCCCCGTTCTATTTCTTTCCCACCCAGGTTTGGGATCATTTCCCAGCCAGGTTTGGTTCCTTTCCTTGCCTGGTTCTGTTCCTTTTCCAGCCCAGTTCTGTTCCTCTCCCAGCCGGTTTTGGGATCATTTCCCATCCTTGACTCTGTTCCTTTCCCAGCCCTGTTTGGGTCCCTTTCCCAGCGGGATTGGGGGTCATTTCCCAGCCCTCTTTGGGGTCATTTCCCAGCCAGGTTTGGGATCATTTCCCAGCCAGGTTTGGTTCCTTTCCTTGCCTGGTTCTGTTCCTTTCCCAGCCCTGTTTGGGGTCATTTCCAGGTCCTGTTTGGGATCCTTTTCCTGCCTGGTTCTGTTCCTTTTCCATCCAGGTTTGGGATTATTTCTTTGCCCTGTTTGGGATCATTTCCCAGCCAGGTTTGGGATAATTTTCCAGCCGGGTTCTGTTCCTTTCCCAGCCCTGTTTGGGCTCATTTCCCAGCTGGGTTTGGGATCCTTTCCCTGCTCAGTTCTGTTCCTTTTCCACCCAGGTTTGGGATCATTTCCCAGCCAGCTTTGGGATAATTTTCTAGCCGGACTCTGTTCCTTTCCCAGCCCTGTTTGGGTTCCTTTCCCATCCGGTTTTGGGATCATTTCCCAGCCCTGTTTAGGATCCTTTCCCTGCTGGGTTTGGATTCCTTTCCCAGCCCTGTTTGGGATCCTTTCCCTGCTCGGTTCTGTTCCTTTTCCATCCAGGTTTGGGATCATTTCTCTGCCCTCTTTGGGTTCCTTTCCCTGCCCTGTTTTATTTCTTTTCCTTGCCTGGTTCTGTTCCTTTCCCTGCCCTGTTTGGGTTCCTTTCCTTGCCTGGTTCCGTTCCTTTCCCAGCCGGTTTTGGGATCATTTCCCAGCCGGGTTCGGTTCCTTTCCCAGCCGTCTTTGGGGTCATTTCCCAGCTGGGTTTGGGGTCATTTCCCAGCTGGGTTTGGGGTCATTTCCCAGCTGGGTTTGGGATCCTTTCCCTGCTCGGTTCTATTCCTTTTCCATCCAGGTTTGGGATCATTTCTCTGCCCTCTTTGGGTTCCTTTCCCTGCCCTGTTTTATTTCTTTTCCTTGCCTGGTTCTGTTCCTTTCCCTGCCCTGTTTGGGTTCCTTTCCTTGCCTGGTTCTGCTCCTTTTCCAGCCCAGTTCTGTTCCTCTCCCAGCCAGGTTTGGGCTCATTTCCCAGCCCTGTTTGGGTTCCTTTCCTTGCCTGGTTCCGTTCCTTTCCCAGCCGGTTTTGGGATCATTTCCCAGCCGGGTTCGGTTCCTTTCCCAGCCCTCTTTGGGGTCATTTCCCAGCTGGGTTTGGGGTCATTTCCCAGACAGGTTCGGGATCCTTTCCCTGCTCCGTTCTGTTCCTTTTCCATCCAGGTTTGGGATCATTTCTCTGCCCTCTTTGGGATCATTTCCCTGCCCTGTTTTGTTTCTTTTCCTTGCCTGGTTCTGTTCCTTTCCCAGCAAGATTTGGGGTCATTTCCCAGCCCTATGGACACTCAGGGTTGGGGAGGTTTCCTTTGGATGTTTCAGAGGAATCCCAGACTGGAGATGTTGGTGGGGCAGGAGTGAGGAGGGAAATCAGGGCTGGGAAAGTTCCAGGTTGGAGTGGAGGAACAGAACCCCAGGAAAGGGCCCTAAATCCTCAGGAAAGGGACCTGAACCTTTGGGAAATGGCCCTAAATCCTCAGGAAAGGGACCTGAACCTTGGGAAAGGGCCCCAAACCCATCAGGAAGGGAACAAAACCCTCTGAGTGGGCTCAAACCCCCAGTGAAGGAACCCAAAACCTTTTGAAAGTCTCCGAGAGTGACCCCCAACCCTCTGAGAGTGACCCTAAACCTCTCAAATTGACCCCAAACCCTCAGAAAGAGGCCCCAGACCCTCTGAACTTGACCCCAAAACATTTTAAGAGTGACCCTAAACCCTCTGAGAGTGACCCTGAACCATCTGAACTTGACCCTAAACCCCCTGAGAGTGACCCTGAACCTCTGAATGGGACCCAGACCCTCTAAAATTGACCCCAAATCCCCTGAGGTTGACCCCAAACCCGCTGAAATTGGTCCCAGACCCTCTCAAAATGACTCCAAACACCCTAAAATTGACCCAAACATCCTAAAATTGACCAGCAGTCCCCCAAGGAATTGACCCCAAAAGCCCTAAAAACCCAACACCCTAAAAATGGCCCCAAACCCCCTAAAATTGACCCCAAACCCCCTAAAATTGGTCCCCCAAATACCCTAAAATTGGTCCCCAAATACCCTAAAATTGGTCCCAAACCCCCTGAGATTGACCCCAAATTCACTAAAATTGACCCCAAATCCCCTGAGATTGACCCCAGACCCTCTAAAATTGACCCCAAACCCCTTGAAATGGGTCCCAAATCCCCTAAAATTGGCCCCAAATCCCCTAAAATTGACCCCAAACTCCCTAAAATTGACCCCAAACCCCCTGAAATTGGTCCCAACCCCCTTAAAATTGGTCCCAAACCCCCTGAGATTGACCCCAAATCCCCTAAAATTGACCCCAAAACCCTAAAATTGACCCCAACACCTTGCAAATGACCCCAAACCCCCTGAAAATGACCCTAAACACCCTAAAATTGGTCCCCCAATACCCTAAAATTGACCCCAAACTCCCTAAAATTGACCCCAAAACCCTAAAATTGACCACAAATCCCCCAAGGAATTGACCCCAAACACCCTAAAATCAACCCAGCGCCCTAAAAATGGCCCCAAACCCCCTGAAATTGGTCCCAAACCCCCTGAAAATTACCCCAGACCCTCTAAAATTGACGCCAAATCCCCTGAGAATGACCCCAAACACCCTAAAATTGGTCCTAAAATGATGAATAAAAACTCCTGGAATTATGGAATTTTCCCAGGGCGGGAATTTCTGGGAATTATTTCTTTGGAAATGGGAAGGGAACTGATTCCAGGGAAAGCCTCATGCTGGGGTTTCTCCTGGATTCCTGCAGAATTCTTGGAAATTTCCTGTAAATTCCTCAACATTTCCTTGCAAAATTCCTGAAAATTCCTGCAGAATTCATGAAAATTCCGGCAAAATTCTTGTAAAATGTTTGGGAAATTCCTGCAGAATTCCTGTCAAGTTTCTTGCAAAAATTTCTGTAAATTTTCCTGTAAATTCCTGCGAGATTTGTGGAGATTGCTGCAAAATTCCTGTGAAATGGGAAAGGTGGAAATGAGAGGGATTGCTGGGGAGGGAATTTTGGAAATTCAATGGGAAAAGGGGGAAAGGAAAGGAAAAAAGGGGAAGGGAAGGGAAGAAAAAGGAAAATGGGAAAGGAAAGGAAAGGAAAATGGGAAGGGAAAGGAAAGGAAAATGGGAAAGAAAAATGGGAGAGGAAAATGGGAAGGGAAGGGAAAGGAAAATGGGAGAGGAAAATGGAAAATGGGAAAGGAAAAGAAAGGAAAGGAAAATGGGAAAGAAATTGGAAGGAAAGGGGGAAAAAGGGAAGGAAAAAGGGAAGGAGAAGTCGTGGTGAGTCCCACATGTGTGAGCACAAACTGCCGGTGCTGGGGAGTTCCTGCAGTGGCCCTGAACCCCCTTTTCCCCATTTTTCCCTGTTTTCCTCTGATTTTCCCCGTTTTTCCCCATTTCTCCCTGGTTTTCCCCTGGTTTTCTCCCTGTTTTTTCCATGTTTTCCCCCTGTTTTTTCCCCATTTTTCCCTGGTTTTTTTTCCTTGTTTCTCCCTGGTTTTCCATGTTTTTCCCTGGTTTCCCCTGTTTTCCCCCTGTTTTTTCCTCATTTTCCCCTGTTTTTTCCCTGTTTTTCCCTGTTTTCCCCCTGGTTTTTCCCCATTTTTCCCTGGTTTTTTTCCTTGTTTCTCCCTTTTTTCCCCCTGTTTTTCCCTGGTTTTTTCCCTGGTTTTCCCCTGGTTTTCCCCTGCTTTCCCCTTGGCTTTTCCCCTTTTTTCCCTGTTTTTTCCCTGTTTTTTTCTCTGTTTTTCCCTGGTTTTTCCCTGTTTTTTCCCCATTTTTCCCTGTTTTCCCCCTGGCTTTTCCCCATTTTTCCCTGTTTTTCCCCTGTTTTTCCCTGGTTTCCCCCGTTTTCCCCCTGTTTTCCCCCTGGTTTTTCCCCATTTTTTCCCCCATTTTTCCCTGTTTTTTCCCTGTTATTTCCCCATTTTTTCCCTGGTTTTTTCCTGGTTTTCCCTGTTTTTTCCCTGGTTTTCCCTGTTTTCCCCCTGGTTTTTCCTCATTTTTCCCTGGTTTTCCCCTGGTTTTCCCATGTTATTTCCCCATTTTCCCCTTTTTTTCCCTCATTTTTCCCTGTTTTTACCCTGGTTTTTCCCTGGTTTCCCCCTGGTTTTCCCCCTGTTTTCCCCCTGGCTTTTCCCCATTTTTCCCTGTTTTTCTCTGGTTTTTCCCTGTTTTCCCATGTTATTTCCCCATTTTTCCCTGGTTTTTTCCCTCATTTTTCCTCATTTTTCCCTGTTTTCTCTCTGTTTTTCCCTGGTTTCCCCCGTTTTTCCCCTGTTTTCCCCCTGGCTTTTCCTCATTTTTCCCCATTTTCCCCTGTTTTCCCATGTTATTTCCCCATTTTCCCCCTGTGTTTTTGTTTCCCTGTTTTTCACTGTTTTCCCCCTGGCTTTTCCCCATTTTTCCCTGTTTTTCCATGTTTTTCCCCTGGTTTTCCCCTGTTTTTCCATGTATTTCCCCATTTTTCCCATGTTTTTTCCCCTGATTTTCCCCATTTTTCCCCATTTTCCCCTGGTTTTCCCATGTTATTTCCCCATTTTCCCTGGTCTTTCCCTGTTTTTCCCTGGTTTTTCCCCTGTTTTCCCCCTGGTTTTCCCATGTTATTTCCCCATTTTCCCCTGGTTTTCCCCTGTTTTTCCCATCTATTTCCCCATTTTTCCCATGTTATTTCCCCATTTTCCCCTGATTTTCCCTATTTTCCCCTGGTTTTCCCCTGGTTTTCCCATGTTATTTCCCCATTTTCCCCTGGTTTTCCCCTGTTTTTCCCATGTATTTCCCCATTTTTCCCATGTTATTTCCCCATTTTCCCCTGATTTTCCCCATTTTCCCCTGGTTTTCCCCTGGTTTTCCCATGTTTTTTCCCCTGTTTCTCCCCATTTTCCCCCATTTCCCCGTTGCCCACGCTGTGCTGTGCCCGTTCCCCGCAGAGCCTGGCCCAGCTGGAGAACCTGTGCAAGCAGCTCTATGAGACCACGGACACGGGCACGCGCCTGCAGGCCGAGAAGGCGCTGGTGGAGTTCACCAACAGCCCCGACTGCCTGAGCAAGTGCCAGCTGCTGCTGGAGAGGGGCAGCGTGAGTACCCCCCAAATATCCCCAAAAATTCCCTAAAATCATGGGATTCCACATCCCAAACATTCCCCAAAATCCTGGAATTCCACATTCCCAACATTCCCCAAAATCCTGGAATTCACATTCCCAAACATTCCCAAAATCCTGGGATTCCATGCCCTTGTGGGGTTCAGCAATGGCCCCAAGTGCCTGCTGCTGCTGGAGAGGGGCAGCGTGAGTACATCCCAAACATCCCCAAAATATCCCAAAAATTCCCCAAAATCCTGGAATTCCACATCCCAAACATTCCCTAAAATCCTGGGATTCCACATCCCAAAAATTCCCAAAAGTTCCCCAAAAATTCCCAAAATCCTGGAATTCCACATCCCAAAAATTCCCCAAAATCCTGGGATTCCACATCCAAAAATTCCCCAAAACTGTGGAATTCCACATCCCCAAAATCCTGGAATTCCACATCCCAAACATTCCCCAAAATCCTGGGATTCCATGCCCTGGTGGGGTTCACCAACATCCCCCAAGTGCCGGCTGCTGCTGGAGAGAGGCAGCGTGAGTACATCCCAAACATCCCAAAATATCCCCAAAAATTCCCCAAAATCATGGGATTCCACATGTCAAAAATTCCCAGAATTCCCAAAAATTTCCCAAATTCATGGGATTCCGTGTCCAGGTGGGGTTCACCAACAGCCCCAAGTGCCAGCTGCTCCTGGAGAGAGGCAGCGTGAGTACACCCCAAATATTCCCAAATATTCCCTAAAATCATGGGATTCCACATCCCAAAAATTCCCAAAAATTCCCAAAATCCTGGAATTCCACATCCCAAACATTCCCCAAAATCCTGGGATTCCATGTCCAGGTGGGGTTCACCAACATTCCCCAAGTGCCGCTGCTCCTCGAGAGAGACAGCGTGAGTACACCCCAAACATTCCAAAATATCCCCAAAAATTCCCTAAAATCCTGGGATTCCACATCCCAAACATTCCCCAAAAGTTCCCCAAAATCCTGGGATTCCACATCCAAAAATTCCCCAAAAGTTCCCCAAAAATTCCCCAAAATCCTGAATTCCACATCCAAAAATTCCCCAAAATTGTGGAATTCCACATCCCAAAAATTCCCCAAAACTGTGGAATTCCACATCCCCAAAATCCTGGAATTCCACATCCCAAACATTCCCCAAAATCCTGGGATTCCATGTCCAGGTGGGGTTCACCAACATTCCCCAAGTGCCGGCTGCTGCTGGAGAGAGGCAGCGTGAGTACATCCCAAACATCCCCAAAATATCCCCAAAAATTCCCCAAAATCATGGGATTCCACATGTCAAAAATTCCCCAGAATTCCCAAAAAATTTCCCAAATTCATGGATTCCGTGTCCAGGTGGGGTTCACTAACAGCCCCAAGTGCCAGCTGCTCCTGGAGAGAGGCAGCGTGAGTACACCCCAAATATTCCCAAATATTCCTAAAATCATGGGATTCCACATCCCAAAAATTCCCCAAAAGTTCCCCAAAAATTCCCCAAAATCTGGAATTCCACATCCCAAACATTCCCCAAAATCCTGGGATTCCATGTCCAGGTGGGGTTCACCAACATTCCCCAAGTGCCGGCTGCTGCTCGAGAGAGGCAGCGTGAGTACACCCCAAATATTCCCAAAATATCCCCAAAAATTCCCTAAAATCCTGGGATTCCACATCCCAAACATTCCCTAAAGTCATGGAATTCCACATCCCAAATATTCCCCAGAATTCCCAAAAATTCCCCAAATTCATGGGATTCCATGCCCTGGTGGAGTTCACCAAGGGCCCCAAGTGCCAGCTGCTCCTCAAGAGAGGCAGCCTGACATTCCAAATATTCTCAAACATTCCCAAAAATCATGGGATTCCACATCCCAAAAATTCCCCAAAATCCTGAAATTCCACATCCCCAAACATTCCCCAAAATCCTGGGATTCCATGTCCTTGTGGGGTTCACCAACAGCCCCAAGTGCCAGCTGCTCCTCGAGAGAGGCAGCGTGAGTACACCCCAAATATTCCCCAGAATCATGGAATTCCACATCCAAACATTCCCAAAATTGTGGAATTCCATATCCCAAAAACTGCCCAAAATTGTGGAATTCCACGTCCCAAACATTCCCAAAATCCTGGGATTCCATGCCCAGGTGGGGTTCACCAGCAGCCCCAAGTGCCAGCAGCTCCTCGAGGGAGGCAGCGTGAGTAAATCATAAATATTCCCAAACGTTCCCCAGAATTCCAAAAAATTCCTTAAAATAATGGAATTCCATGTCCTGGTGGGGTTCACCAACATTCCACAAGTGCCAGCTGCTGCTTGAGAGAGGCAGCGTGAGTACACCCCAAATATTCCCAAAAATTCCCTAAAATCATGGGATTCCACATCCCAAAAATTGCCCCAAATGGTGGATTTACACATCCCCAAACATCTCACCAAATCCTGGAATTCCACATCCCAAACATTCCCCAAAATCCTGGAATTTTACACTCCAAATTGCCCAAAATTATGGAATTCCACATCCCAAAAATTGCCCCGAATTGTGGATTTCCATATCCCCAAACTTTCCCTAAAATCATGGAATTTCACATCCCGAACATTCCCTAAAATTGTGGAATTCCACGTCCCAAAAATTCCCCAAAGTCCCGGAATTCCACATCAAGAAATTCCCAAAAATTCCCCAAAATCCTGGAATTCCACATCCCAAACATTCCCCAGAATCATAGAACTCCAGATCCCCAAATTCCCCAAAATCATGGAATTCAACATCCCAGAAATTTGCCAAAAATAATGGGATTCCACATCCCAAAAATTGCCCAAAAATAATGGGATTCCACATCCCAAAAATTCCCAGAATTCCCCAAAAATTCCCCAAATCATGGATTTCCACATCCCAAAACCATGGAATTCTGGGCTTGGATAAAGAATTCCACCACATCTTTTTCCATCCTGGAATTCCCATGGATTGAGAAATAACAAGTGCTGGTTGCTCCTCAGGAAGGGAGCATGAGTAGATCCCAAATTCCCCAAAATCAGGGAATTCCACATCCCAGAAATTCCCCAAAAATAATGGATTCCATGTCCCAAAAATTCCCCAAATTCATGGGATTCCACATCCCAAAAATTGCCCCAAATTGCAGATTTCCACATCTCAGAAATTCCCAAAATCATGGAATTCTACACCCCCAAATTGCCCCAAATCCTGGAATTCCGCCTTCCCCCAAAAATTGCCCCAAAGTCACGGAATTCCACATCCAAGAAATTCCCCAAATTCCCCAAATTCATGAGATTCCATGCCCAGCCCCAAGTGCCGGCTGCTCCTCAAGAGAGGCAGTGTGAATAAATCGTAAATATTCCCAAACATTTCCAGAAATTCCCCAAAATCATGGAATTCCACATCCCAGACATTCCCCAACATCCTGAAATTCCATACTCGGATAAATAACGAGCGCATCCTAAAAATTCCAGTAAATGCTGGAATTCCACACTTGGATAAAGGAATTCCTAATGAGTACATCCAAAACTTCCCGAAAAAACCCTGGAATTCCGGGCTTGAATAAAGGAATTCCAGTTATTCCCTGTGTCACATCTTTTTCCATGCTGGAATTCCCATGGATTTCTAAATCCAAGATCCCACCTGGGAGATTTCCAGCTCCCAAAATTCCAAATCCTGGGCACAAATCCCTGGAATTGTTTCCTTGGAAGTGGGAAGGAACTGATTCTGGGGAAAGCCTCATTTTGGGGCTTGTCCCTGGAATTCCTGTCAATTCCTGCAAAATTCCTGGGAATTTCTACAGAATTTCTGTAAAATTACTGCAAAATTCCTGTGACTCCCTGCAAAATTCCTGCAGAATTCCTTTAAAATTCCTGCAGAATTCCTTTAAAATTCCTGCAGTTCCTCCAAAATTCCTGTCAATTGCTGCAAAATTCCTGTCAATTCCTGTAAAATTTGGGGATTTTATCCCAGTAAATTTGTGGAATTTGTGGATTGTGCTTCGTCCACATCCTTCCGAGGTGGGAGCTGCTTCCCTTCAACTCCCGGGCTGGAATTTGCTTCAAACCCATGAATTAAAATTCCATTAATTAAAATTTCGTTAATTTTGCTGCCCATGAATTAAAATTCCTTTGGTTTTTTGGTTTTTTTTGGGAATTTTTTTCCCTTTTTTTTCCAGTCCTCCTACTCGCAGTGCTGGCGGCCACCTGCCTTACCAAACTGGTGTCGCGCACAAACAACCCCCTGCCCCTGGAGCAGCGCATCGACATCCGTGAGTGCCGTGGCTTTCCCCAAAAATCCTTGGGATTGTCCCAAAAATCCAGGGGATTGTCCCAAAAAACCTTGGGATTGTCCCAGAAAACCCTTGGGATTGATTGTCCCAAAAATCCCTTGGGGTTGACCCAGAAATCCTTGGGATTGTTCCAAAAATCCTTGGGATTGGCCTAAAAGTCCTTGGGATTGTCCCCAGAAACCCCTTGGATTGTCCTAAAAATTCTTGGGATTGTCCCAAAAAACCTTGGGATTGGCCTAAAAATCCTTGGGATTGTCCCAAAAACCCCTTGGGATTGTCCCCAAAAGTCCTTGGATTGTCCTAAAAATCCTTGGGATTGTCCCCAAATAACCTTGGGATTGTCCTAAAAATCCATGGGATTGTCCCAAAAAATCCTTGGATTGTCCCAAACCCCTTGGGATTGGCCCAAAACCCTCAGGATTGTCCAAGACCCTTTCCCAGGTTTATCCCAGAGCTAAATCCAACCCTTTTCCAGGTTAATTCCAGGCCTAAATCCAACTCTTTCCCAGGGTTAAATCCAACCCTTTCCCAGTTTTATTCCAGGCCTAAATCCAACCCTTGCCCAGTTTTATTCCAGAGCTAAAGCCAACCTTTTCCAGGACTAAATCCAGTCCTTTCCCAGTTTTATTCTGGGACTAAGTCCAACCTTTTCCCAGGTCTAGTCCAGAGCTAAATCCAGTCCTTTCCAGGTTTATTGCAGGGTTAGGAATTAGGATTTAATAGGCTGGGATAAAATCCAACCCTTTCCCAGGTCTATTCCAAGGTTAAATCCAGCTCTTTCCCAGGGCTAAATCCAACCTTTCCCAGTTTTATTCTGGGACTAAGTCCAACCCTTTTCCAGGACTAAATCCAATCCTTGCCCAGTTTTATTCCAGGGCTAAATCCAGCCCTTTTCCAGGGTTAAATCCAACCCTTTCTAGGGCTGAATCCAACCCTTTTCAGGTTTATTCCAGAGCTAAATCCAATCCTTTCCCAGGCCTAAATCCAATCCTTGCCCAGTTTTATTCCAGGGTTAAATCCAACCTTTCCCCAGGTCTAGTCCAGAGCTAAATCCAGTCCTTTCCCAGGTTTATTGCAGGGCTAGGAATTAGGATTTAATAGGCTAGGATTAAATCCAACCCTTTCCCAGGTCTATTCCAGGGCTAAATCCAACCCTTTCCCAGATTAATTCAGGGCTAAGTCCAATCCTTTCCCAGTTTTATTCTAGGACTAAATCCAGTCCTTTCCCAGGTCTATTCCAGGGTTAAATCCAACCCTTTCCAGGGCTAAATCCAATCCTTGCCCAGTTTTATTCAGGGATAAATCCAACTCTTTCCCAGGTCTAGTCCAGAGCTAAATCCAATCCTTTCCCAGGTTAATTCCAGGGCTAAGTCCAGCCTTCTCCCCAGGTTTATTCCAGGGCTAAATCCAACCCTTCCCAGGGTTCAATCCAACCCTTTCCCATTTTTATTCTAGGGTTAAATCCAACCCTTCCCAGGTCAATTCCAGAGCTAAACACAACCCTTTTCAAGGACTAAATCCAGTCCTTTCCTAGGTTTATTCTAGGGCTAAATCCAACTCTTTCTCAGACCTAAATCAACCCTTTCCCAATTTTATTCCAGGCCTAAATCCAGTCCTTGCCCAGTTTTATTCCAGGGCTAAATCCACCCTTTTCCCAGGTCTAGTCCAGAGCTAAATCCAATCCTTGCCCACGTCTATTCCAAAGCTAAATCCATCTCTTTCCAGGGCTAAATCCAACCTTTTCTTAGTTTATTCCAGAGCTAAATCCAACCCCTTTCCAGCATCTTAAATTCCCAAATAAAACCCCAACACTTCTCTCTTATTCCCGACATCTCTCCCAACTTCCCCCACTCAAACCAACCTCCCCAAAGCTCCTTTTCCTTCAGGCCATTCCCCCAGAGCTGAATTTTGCCTTCAGCTCCATCTTTTCCCCCGTTTTGCAGGGAATTATGTGCTGAACTACCTGGCCACGAGGCCGAAGCTGGCGACGTTCGTGACGCAGGCGCTGATCCAGCTCTACGCCAGGATCACCAAGCTGGGCTGGTTCGACTGCCAGAAGGACGAGTACGTCTTCAGGAACGTCATCAACGACGTCACCCGCTTCCTGCAGGTCAGGTTCCCTCCTCAGAGCTGCCAGGATCCACCAAATACCCACCAGAAAAGAGTTTGGAGGTGGCCTGGAGGAGTTCGGGTTCTTCTGTGTTGGTGGTTTTCAGGAGGGGATTCTGAGGGGAAACAGCTCCTTACAAATCAGGGATTTGTTCCTGGGAGTAGGGAACTGTTCCTGGATGCTCACAGCTCTGCACCAGGTCCTTGCAGGTCAGATTCCCTCCTCAGAATTCCTGGGATTCACCAAAATTTGGGAGTTTGCAGGTGGCCTGAAGGAGTTCAGGTTCTTCCATGTCGGTGGTTTTCAGCAGGGGCTTCTGAGGGTGAAGAGTTCCTTAAAAATTTGGGGAGCAGGGAATCATTCCTCCTCCCAGCTCTGCACCAGGTCCTTGCAGGTCAGATTCCCTCCTCAGAGGTCCCAGGATTCACCAAAACCCACCAGAAAGGAGTTTGGAGATGGCCTGGAGGAGTTCAGGTTCTTCCATGTCTGTGGTTTTCAGGAGGAATTTCTGAGGGTGAAGGTTAAAAGTCAGGGAATTGTTCCAGGGAGCAGGGAATTGTTCCTGGATGCTCCCAGCTCTGCACCAGGTTCTTGGGGTTCAGATTCCCTCCTCAGAATTCCCAGGATCCACCAAAATCCACCAAAAAGGAGTTTGGAGATGGCCTGGAGGAGTTCGGGTTCTTCCATGTTGGTGGTTTTCAGGAGGGGCTTCTGAGGGGAAACAGCTCCTTAAAAGTCAGGGATTTGTTCCTGGGAGCAGGAAACTGTTCCTTGATCCTGCTAGATTTGCCCCAGGTCCTTGCAGGTCAGATTCCCTCCTCAGAGGTCCCAGGATTCACCAAAAACCCACCAGAAAGGAGTTTGGAGATGGCCTGGAGGAGTTCAGGTTCTTCCATGTCTGTGGTTTTCAGGAGGAATTTCTGAGGGTGAAGGTTAAAAGTCAGGGAATTGTTCCAGGGAGCAGGGAATTGTTCCTGGATGCTCCCAGCTCTGCACCAGGTTCTTGGGGTTCAGATTCCCTCCTCAGAATTCCCAGGATCCACCAAAATCCACCAAAAAGGAGTTGGAGATGGCCTGGAGGAGTTCGGGTTCTTCCATGTTGGTGGTTTTCAGGAGGGGATTCTGAGGGGAAACAGCTCCTTAAAAGTCAGGGATTTGTTCCTGGGAGTAGGGAACTGTTCCTGGATACTCCCAGCTCTGCTCCAGGTCCTTGCAGGTCAGATTCCCTCCTCAGAATTCCTGGGATTCACCAAAATTTGGGAGTTTGCAGGTGGCCTGGAGGAGTTCGGGTTCTTCCATGTTGGTGGTTTTCAGCAGGGGCTTCTGAGGGGTGAAGATCTCCTTAAAATTCAGGGATTTGTTTCTGGATGCTCCCAGCTTTGATCCAGGTCCTTGCAGGTCAGATTCCCTCCTCAGAGGTCCCAGGATCCACCAAAAACCCACCAGAAAGGAGTTTGGAGATGGCCTGGAGGAGTTCGGGTTCTTCCGTGTTGGTGGTTTTCAGGAGGAATTTCTGAGGGTGAAGGTTAAAAGTCAGGGAATTGTTCCAGGGAGCAGGGAATTGTTCCTGGATGCTCCCAGCTCTGCACCAGGTCCTTGCAGGTCAGATTCCCTCCTCAGAATTCCAGGATTCACCAAAATTTGGGAGTTTGCAGGTGGCCTGGAGGAGTTCGGGTTCTTCCATGTTGGTGTTTTTCAGCAGGGCCTTTTTAATTTCTTTAAAAATTCAGGGAGCAGAGAATCATTCCTGGATTCTCCCACCTTTAGGATCCATCTTTTCCACCCTCAAATCCACCCCATCGATGAGTAGAAAATGAAGAAATTCTTTGCTTTGTTATTCCCTTTCCATCCATGGAAATCTCATTATTCTTTAGCTCCTTAAAAATTCGGGGAGCAGGGAATTGTTTCAGGGAGCAGAGATTTGTTCCTGGGTGCTCCAAACTTTAGGATCCGTTTTTTCCACCTCATGGATGGGTGGAAAAATCGAGGAATATTTTCTTTGTTTTCTTTCCTGTCCATGGGAATCACATTTATTCTTTAGCTCCTTAAAAAGGAAAATTAAAAAAGCTAAATTAAAAAATTAAAAAGCTAAATTCAGGGAGCAGGGAATTGTTTCAGGGAGCAGGGATTTGTTTCTGGATGCTCCAACCTTTAGGATCCATCTTTTCCTCCTCATGAATATTCCTGATACTTCTTTCAACTTCCTGCATTCATTGACTCAGATCAACCTCCCAAAATCTCCCTTCTTTGTATATTTTTTTTTTTATTTTTATTTTATGACGGATTAAGCTTTTCTAGCCAAGAATTTTTCCAAGGAAAGAACAATAAAAAAAGGGAATTTTTTCCAAAAAAAAAAAAAGCTGTGCCTTTGCCTCCCCAGGACAGTGTAGAGCACTGCATCATAGGAGTGACAATCCTGTCCCAACTAACGAATGAAATTAATCAAGTAAGTGCTACAGCCTTCCTCAGTGAAGTAAGTGTCCAATTTTCTCATTCATATTGTTGTGTCCTGCCTTTTCTGGGGTTTTTTTTTTGGGAATTTCACTGTCTGGGAGGTGTTTCAGGGGGAATTTCTGTGTTTGTTGGGTGTTTGTTGTTGTTGGTGGTGTTGTTGTTTTTCACTCCCTCTTTGTGGTGAGATGCTGAGAGCTCCTGTCTGGAGGGATTGTTTTGTTTCATTGGCATCTTCCATCTTTTCCCATGTTTTGGTGTGGTTTTCTGGGATGAAAAGGGAAAAAAAAACCAAGAAAAAAGAATGATTTAGTGAGGATGAGTGTGAGAACTTTCTGTTGTGAGCCCTTCATATTTACCAGGGAGGAAAACCCAAAATTATCTAATTGTCCCCATTTTTAAACAAAGCCTTTCATCAGGATGAAACTCTGGATGAGTTTTTGGGATGAAATTCCCACAAATCCTGCTGAATTCTCACATTGTGGCCCTTTCCCAGTCCCTGAGGCCTGGCCCAACTTTTCCAGAGGATTTAAAATCCCTCCAGGGCTGTGCTCTGGAATTCCCTCTGGAATTTGTCTGGAATTCCTCTGGAAACTGGAATAAGCACCTTTACCTGCTGCTATCCCAATTTCTGTGGTTTTTCTGTCTTTTTTTCATGTTTTTTTTCCATGGTTTTCCCTCAGGCATGCAGATTTTGCTGCAGTCCTGAGGGTCACAATGATTGCAAAAGTCTCTGATTTCTGCCCTCCTCCTAGACCATCAAGAAAAAACCCAAATTATCTAATTGTCCCCATTTTAAACCATCTCTTTCATCCAGGGTGAAACTCTGAATGATTTTCTGGGTTTAAAATTCCCAGAAATCCTTCAGGATTCTCAGATTGTGTTCTTTTCCAAGCCCAATCCTGGCCCAGCTTTTCCAGAGGATTTAAATCTCCCCCAGGCTGTGCTCTGGAATTCCCTCTGGAATTGCTGCTGGAAACTGGAATAAGCACCTTTACCTGCTGCTATCCCAATTTCTGCATTTTTTCTGTCTCTTTTCCATGGTTTTTCCATGGTTTTCCCCTCAGGCATGCAGATTTTGCTGCAGTCCTGAGGGTCACAATGATTGCAAAAGTCTCTGATTTTCTGCCCCTCCTTCTAGACCATCAAGAAAAAACCCAAATTATCTAATTGTCCCCATTTTTAAACCATCTCTTTCATCCAGGGTGAAACTCTGAAGGAATTTCTGGGATAAAATTCCAGAAATCTTTCAGGATTCTCAGGTTGTGTCCTTTTCCTGGCCCCTAAGGCCTGACCAGGCCCAATCCTGGCCCAGCTTTTCCAGAGGATTTAAAATCCCTCCAGGGCTGTGCTCTGGAATTCCCTTTGGAATTGCGGCTGGAAACTGGAATAAGCACCTTTACCTGCTGCTATTCCAATTTCTGTGGCTTTTCCATGTTTTTTTTCATGGTTTTTTCCATGGTTTTCCCTCAGACATGCAGATTGTGCTGCAATCCTGAGGGTCACAATGAGTGCAAAAGTCTCTGATTTTCTGACCCTCCTTCTAGACCAGGGAGAAAAAAACTCAAATTTTCCCATTGTCCCCATTTTTAAACCATGTCTTTCATCCAGGATGAAACTCTGAATGATTTTCTGGGTTAAAATCCCCAGAAATCTTTCAGGATTCTCAGGTTGTGTCCTTTTCCTGCCCCTGAGGCCTGGCCAGGCCCAATCCTGGCCCAGCTTTTCCAGAGGATTTAAAATCTTTCCAGGGCTGTGCTCTGGAATTCCCTCTGGAATTGCTGCTGGAATAAGCGCCTTTACCTGCTGCTATCCCAATTTCTGTGGCTTTTCCATGTTTTTTTCATGGTTTTTTCCATGGTTTTCCCTCAGACATGCAGATTGTGCTGCAATCCTGAGGGTCACAATGAGTGCAAAAGTCTCTGATTTTCTGACCCTCCTTCTAGACCAGGGAGAAAAAACTCAAATTTTCCCATTGTCCCTATTTTTTAAACCATGTCTTTCATCCAGGATGAAACTCTGAATGATTTCTGGGATAAAATTCCCAGAAATCCTTCAGGATTCTCAGGTTGTGTCCTTTTCCTGGCCCCTAAGGCCTGACCAGGCCCAATCCTGGCCCAGCTTTTCCAGAGGATTTAAAATCCCTCCAGGGCTGTGCTCTGGAATTCCCTTTGGAATTGCGGCTGGAAACTGGAATAAGCACCTTTACCTGCTGCTATCCCAATTTCTGTGGCTTTTCCATGTTTTTTTCATGGTTTTTTCCATGGTTTTCCCTCAGACATGCAGATTGTGCTGCAATCCTGAGGGTCACAATGAGTGCAAAAGTCTCTGATTTTCTGACCCTCCTTCTAGACCAGGGAGAAAAAAACTCAAATTTTCCCATTGTCCCCATTTTTAAACCATGTCTTTCATCCAGGGTGAAACTCTGAATGATTTCTGGGTTAAAATCCCCAGAAATCTTTCAGGATTCTCAGGTTGTGTCCTTTTCCTGGCCCCTGAGGCCTGGCCAGGCCCAATCCTGGCCCAGCTTTTCCAGAGGATTTAAAATCTTTCCAGGGCTGTGCTCTGGAATTCCCTCTGGAATTGCTGCTGGAAACTGGAATAAGCACCTTTACCTGCTGCTATCCCAATTTCTGTGTTTTTTCTGTCTTTTTTCCATGGTTTTTCCATGGTTTTCCCTCAGGCATGCATAATTTGCTGTAGTTCTGAGGGTCACAATGTGTGGAAAAGTCTCAGATTTTCCTTAAAAAAACAGCTGGAAAAAACAAATTGATTTTTTTTGGTCTCATTAAGTAACTAACTTCAGATTTCCCTGGGATGCTGTTTAATCCAGAGAAATCCTGGAGGGATTTCAGAACCGGAAATGGAGAAGCCCAAATCATTGATTTAATCCAAATTTACTGATTTAAGCCAAGTTCACCAATTTAAGCACAGTTTAGTGATTTAAGCTGAATTCACTGTTTAAGCCCAATTCACTGTGGTGGTGAAGAAGAAAATCCCATTTTCCTAAGGACAGAAATAAAAGGGATTTTCCATCCCCACAAATTGCTTGAAATGGGAATTAAATAATGTTCATTTTCCTAAAATCCCTGAAATCCCAAAAGTCTGAGCTGAGGAATAATTTGGATATTAAAACACCTAAAAAATTTAGGATCTGTTGGAGCTTTTCTTTCTACAATATAAAGGATGGGAGTTTTGGGGTCCTTAATGGAATTGTTGGGAAAATTCAGGTCTAAAATCCAACGTTGGAACTGTCCTGGTTCCTCAAATACTGGAGGAGAGGTTTGGAAATTGAAATTTAATTTTATCATAAATTTCAATTTAATTATTTCAGTTTTTGATTGAAAATTCAACTATATTTATATAATTTTGATCTGTTGTTTATTTAATTTAGTTTAGTTTAAATAGTGAAATATGAACATTTCAAAGTGGATATTTATGCAGGAATTCTACCTTCCAGAGGGATAACACAGTGCCCATCCCAGGCAGGTGGAATTTGACTGGGAATGGTCACAAAAATTGGAATTTTTCCTCATTTTTCCCATTTTCATGAGGGAAAAAAATCTGAGTTTTGCTGTTCCCCAGCTCTGGGCTCCAGTGGCTGATCCAGGACTGGAATTTATCCCATAAAACAGCAAAGTCCAACCTGGATAACTCCTTCCAGTTCCCTTTTCCATGTGGAATTTTAATTCCTGCTGTTTATTCTTTCCAGGAGGGATTGAACCCTTTGGAGTTCCCATTCCTAAAATCCCAAATAAACCAAATTTTTGCTGCTGTTTTGGGCAAAGATTGAAGGAATTTGGACTAAACCCAGCCCAGCTTTGTGACAGAAATGTGGATTTTTTTCCATGGAAAAGCTGGGGAATTGCATCCCACTGGTTCTGGGGAGGGAAATCACCTCTTCCTTCTGGAATTCCTTATATTTGATATATTCCCATCATTTTTCCCCTTTTCATGAGGGAAAAAAATCTGAGTTTTGCTGTTCCCCAGTTCTGGGCTCCAGTGGCTGATCCAGGATTGGAATTTATCCCACAGAACAGCAAATTCCAGCCTGGATAACCTGGATAATTTTAATTGCTGTTCTTCATCCCCGTGTACCCAGCAGCTCCAGGAGGGATTGAACCCTTTGGAGCTCGGAATTCCCATTCCTAAAATCCCAAATAAACCCAAATTTTGCTGCTGTTTTGGGCAAAGATTGAAGGAATTGGGACTAAACCCAGCCCAGCTTTGTGACAGAAATGTGGATTTTTTTCCATGGAAAAGCTGGGGAATTGCATCCCACTGGTTCTGGGGAGGGAAATCACCTCTTCCTTCTGGAATTCCTTATATTTGATATTTTCCCATCATTTTTCCCCTTTTCATGAGGGAAAAAAATCTGAGTTTTGCTGTTCCCCAGCTCTGAGCTCTGGACTGGAATTTATCCCATAAAACAGCAACGTCCAACCTGGATAACTCCTTCCAGTTCCCTTTTCCAAGTGGAATTTTAATTCCTGCTGTTTATTCTTTCCCACCCAGCAGCTCCAGGAAATAAACCAAATTTTTGCTGCTGTTTTGGGCAAAGATTGAAGGAATTTGGACTAAACCCAGCCCAGCTTTGTGACAGAAATGTGGATTTTTTTCCATGGAAAAGCTGGGGAATTGCATCCCACTGGTTCTGGGGAGGGAAATCTGGATTTCCTGGGATTCCTGCTGGATTTCCTGGGATTCCTGCTGGATTTCCTGGGATTCCTGCTGCTTTTCCTGCTTTTCCTGGTGTCACCCCACAGCTCTGAGCCCGGTTTCTCTCCCCTGCAGGCGGACACCACCCACCCCCTGACCAAGCACAGGAAAATCGCCTCTTCCTTCCGAGATTCCTCTTTATTTGATATTTTCACCCTGTCCTGCAGTTTACTGAAACAGGTAAGGAAAGTTTGGGAAGGTTTCTTTTGGGAAGTGGAATGAGTGGATGAAATTCCTTCCTAAAAAATTCTGGGTTTGGGTTGTTCTTTCAAGGAAAAAATGGATTAAATAAGGAAGTTTTTATTTGTGAAGAAATTAATAATAATAAATAGGGTTTATTTAAATGATTAATATTTTATAGATCTTTATTAAATAAGAAATATTAAATAGATTTTAATTAAATAATAAGTAGAAAATAGAGAAATCAAACTCTTCTCTACAATTCCAGCTGCAAATAAATCCCTGGGTCCTGAGCCCTGGGTTAACTTCTCTATTGTTTCTCAAGGAAAAATTTGATTAATTAAGGAAGTTTTTCTTCCTAAATAAATTGCTATTAATAAATGTATTTTATTTAAATAATACATACTAAATAGATTTTATTTATACATATACATATTTACATGTTATATATGTATTTACATCATATATGTGCATATATATATTTATATATACATATACATATACATATGCATATATATATATTTTAAAAAGATATATTAAATCTATTATATATTTTTCTATAGGTATATATTTTATATATAAATATTTTTATTATTATTTAGGTAAATATATTTTTACGTAATACATAGAAAATAAACCCAGAAATCAAACTCTTCTCTACAATTCCAGCTGCAAATAAATCCCTGGATCCTGAGTTTGGGGTTAAACTTCCTCTGTTGTTTCTCAAGGAAAAATTTGATTAATTAAGGAAGTTTTTCTTCCTAAAGAAATCAATATCAATAAATAGATTTTATTTAAATAATACATATTAAATAGATTTTATTTATATATATAATATACATATTTACATGTTATATATATTTACGTAATATGTATGCATATAATATATACTTATATATACATAGGTATATAATACATATTAAGTATATTATATTTATATATAGGTATATATTTTATATATAAATATTTTCATTATTATTTAGGTAAATATATTTTTAGGTAATACATAGAAAATAAACCCAGAAATCAAACTCTTCTCTACAATTCCAGCTGCAAATAAATCCCTGGATCCTGAGCTTGGGGTTAAAGTTCCCTGTTGTTTCTCAAGGAAAAAATGGATTCATTAAGGAAATGTTCTTTCTTAAAGAACGTGATATTAATAAATGGATTTTGTTTAAGTAATACATATTAAATAGATTTTATTTATACATAAAATATACATATTTACATGTTATATGCATATAATACACATATTTATATATATGCATATCTATATATACATATGCATAAAATGCATATTAAAGAAATATATATTTTTATATAGGTATATATTTTATATATAAATATTTTTATTGTTATTTAGGTTTTAGGTAATACATAGAAAATAAACCCAGAAATCAAACTCTTCTCTACAATTCCAGCTGCAAATAAATCCCTGGATCCTGAGGTTAAAATTCCCTGGCTTAAAACATCACGAAAAAAGGAGAATTTGGGTTTCTATTTTCAATATCTTTGACAAATAAATCCTTGTCCCAGTTTTATTCCATTTTTCCTCATTCCCTTGGGAGGGGAGCACAGGATTCCTGTCAGACAGAAAAGAATTCCGTGATCTCCTGGATCCCTCAATGCCAATCCCTGTGTAGTTCAGGGAGGAACATGGGAATGCTGCCTGTTATCCCTGATATGGAAAAATTCTGGGATTTTATTTAGGCTGGAATATATTTCTTTTTATTTCTTGATTTTATTTATGCCTCACTACCTGCAAAACCACACCCATTGCTCGTTCCATAAATCCCTCCAATAAAATCCTGCCTAAATTCAGCTAATACCTGGATTTTTATTTTTTTTTTCCCATTTCCCTGCCTTAATTCCACGTTTTCCTCAGGCTTCTGGGAAGAACCTGAACCTGAACGATGATTGCCACTACCTGAACCTGAACGATGAGAGCCAGCACGGGCTGCTGATGCAGCTGCTCAAGCTGGAAAAAAGGAGAATTTGGGTTTCTATTTTCAATATCTTTGACAAATAAATCCTTGTCCCAGTTTTGTCCCATTTTTCCTCATTCCCTTGGGAGGGGAGCACAGGATTCCTGTCAGACAGAAAAGAATTCCGTGATCTCCTGGATCCCTCAATGCCAATCCCTGTGTAGTTCAGGGAGGAACATGGGAATGCTGCCTGTTATCCCTGATATGGAAAAATTCTGGGATTTTATTTAGGCTGGAATATATTCATTTTATTTCTTTTTATATATTTTATTATGCCTCATTACTTATAAAACCACACCTGCTGCTTGTTCCACAAATAGAATCCTGCCTAAATTCAGCTGCCACCCAAATTTTTATAATTTTTTTCCCATTTCCCTGCCTTAATTCCACGTTTTCCTCAGGCTTCTGGGAAGAACCTGAACCTGAACGATGAGAGCCAGCACGGGCTGCTGATGCAGCTCCTCAAGCTCACCCACAACTGCCTGAACTTCGACTTCATCGGCACCTCCACGGACGAGTCCTCGGATGATCTTTGCACTGTGCAGATCCCAACCAGTTGGAGATCAGGTGATCCACCTGGAAAATGCTCCCAGCCTTTGGGTTTTTATAAATAAGCTCGACTTTGCAAAGCCAGGGGTTAAACTCAGCTCTAAACCCACCTGATTCGTTTCTGGGGGATTTTATGTTGCTTTTGAAACCTCTTTTCTCTCCAGTCTTTCACCTCTTGTTCCAAAAACCAGGAAAAATCAGGTGATCCCACCTGGAAAATGCTCCCAGCCTTTGGGTTTTTATAAATAAGCTCGACTTTGCAAAGCCAGGGGTTAAACTCAGCTCTAAACCCACCTGATTAATTTCTAGGGGTTTTATGTTGCTTTTAAAACCTCTTTTCTCTTCCAGTCTTTCACCTCTTGTTCCAAAAACCAGGAAAAATGGATCTAAAAAAAAAAAATAGGGAATAACTTGAATAACTTGGCACCTTTTTGCCCCATCCTGCTGTTCCCAGCAGGCATTTGACAGGCACAGATTGTGTTCTTAAAATACCTTCCTGTCATTTTCTCCCAGTTCCAAGTGCCTGTGGGTGACTCAATTTCTAGGAAAAGCATTGAGCCTTAAAAATACAAAATCCTGGGAGAATTTTTCTCGGGGTTGTGGTGCTTTGGTGTGACAAATCCATGTGGTAAAATAAGGATTATTCCTGTGGGAAGCTGTAAATGGAGGTAAAATCCTCTTTTCTCTTGCAGCATTCTTGGATTCTTCGACCCTTCAGTTGTTTTTTGATCTTTATCATTCCATCCCTCCTTCATTTTCTCCTCTGGTAAGTCCAGGGTTTATTTTCCTTTTTTTTAGGATTCCTCTGGGTGGATTCCCTGGGGATTCAGCTACCCCAGGTTTGAAGTGTCCAGATGCTGCTGAGAGTTTTGAAGCATCTCTGAGGTTGGATTTTCCCTAAAACCACTTTTTTTGCTGGAATTCCAACCTCCTTTCTCCTCACACTTTTTGGAATCTCCTGTTTGCTCATCCCCTTGAGGGAGCAACTCTTGTTATTCCCAAACCAAGTCCTAAAACCACACCAGGAATAGGGGAGCAAACCTGGGATTCCAGGTTTGGAATTTCTCCTTCCACCCTTCCAAACGAGGCCATGTCCATTGGGATGAAAACACAACTGAGCTAAAAGTTGGATTATTTCTTCTGGAAAAAATAAAAAGTTGAATTATTTCTTCTGGAAAAAATAAAAAGTTGATTGTTTCTTCTGGAAAAAGAATTTTAAAAGGCCTTGCAGGCATTTATCTGATAAATATTTCCCGTACTTAAAGCTCAGTGAAAACAAGGCTGAGAGGGAAGGGCCTTCAGAAGGAATTTTTCCATGGAGACTCCACTTATTCTGGTGGAGAGTTAATGGCTAATTCTGAATTTCAAGCCTTAAATATTCAGGAGAGATTTGAGGTGTGAGAATCCTTTTTTTGAATGGAAATCTGAAATTATTCCATTGGGATCCCCATCCCTGGAGGTGTTGAGGGAAAACCTGGACTCAGAGCTCTGAGCTGGGTGCCAAGGTGGGGATTAAAGGTTGGATTCTGACCTTGGAGGGCTTTTCCACCCTCAGGAATTCCATAATTCTGTGATTTTTGGGATGGAGCTGTTGCTTTGTGTGCTGTGATTTCTGAGGAGACAGAATTGTTTGGTCCCTAAAGGAGCACCAAACCTCAAACCCTGCTTGTGTCATGAGGGGAAAATTTCTTCCTTTCCTTGTTTTCACCCCTGTTTTTGTGTTTATTCCCGTTTTTGTGTGTCCTGGCAGGTTTTATCCTGCTTGGTGCAGATCGCCTCCGTGCGCCGCTCCCTCTTCAACAACGCCGAGAGGGCGAAGTTCTTATCTCACCTGGTGGATGGAGTGAAACGGATACTGGAAAACCCCCAGGTGAGTATTGCAGGGGGGAAATCAGTCTGTGCATCCTCTCCACCACATTTCATCCCAAAATATCCTTTTTCATGGAAAAAATTTCATGGGAAAAATCCTTTTTCCAACTTGGCAAAGTGCAGCGTTGTCCTGCTCTTCCCTTTTCCTGCCATTCCACCACCAAGGAAGGTTCATGGTGGGTATTAGGAACAATTTCTCCATTGGAAGGGTATTTAAGGACAGGAAATGCAGAAAAACCAGGAAATGTTGCAATTGCTGACCTGGTTTAATGGGCAGAGTGGGTTTTGCTGGGAGCTTGGACTTGTTCTCCAATTTCATGATGATCTGAGTCTCTGGTAGGGGACAGCAGAGCTGCTCCTGTGGGAACAATTTCTCCATTGGAAGAGTATTTAAGGACTGGAAACATCCCTGGAAGTGCCCAAAAAACAGGAAAATTGGCAATTGCTGACTGGGCAGAGTGGGATTTGTTGGGAGCTTGGTTTTGTTGTAGGAGCTCTCTCTGATTCCGTGATGATCTGAGCCTCTGGCAGGAGACAGCAGAGCTGCTCCTGTAGGAACAGTTCTCCATTGGAAGAGTGTTTAAGGACTGGAACCCTCCCAAAAAATAGGAAATGTGGCAATTGCTGACTGGGCAGAGTGGGATTTGTTGGGAGCTTGGACTTGTTCTCTGATTTCATGATGCTCTGAGCCTCTGGCAGGGAACAGCAGAACTCATCCTGAAAGAACAGTTCTCCCTTGGAAGGGTATTTAAGGACTGGAAGCATCCCTGGAAGTGCCCAAAACCCAGGAAATGTGGCAATTACTGACCTGGTTTAATGGGCAGAGTGGGATTTGTTGGGAGCTTGGGCTTGTTCCAGTCGTGGAATTGGAGCTGTCTCCAATTCCATGATAATCTGAGTCTCTGGCAGGGGACAGCAGAACTCATCCTGTAAGAAAGATTCTCCATTGGAAGAGTATTTAAGGACTGGACGCATCCCTGGAAGTGCCCAAAAACCAGGAAATGTGGAAATTGCTGACTGGGCAGGGTGGGATTTGTTGGGAGCTTGGTTTTGTTGTAGGAGCTCTCTCTGATTCCATGATAATCTGAGTCTCTGGCAGGGGACAGCAGAGCTGCTCCTGTAGGAACAGTTCTCCATTGGAAGGGTGTTTAAGGACTGGAACATCCCTGGAAATGCCCAAAAACCAGGAAACGTGCCAATTGCTGACTGGGCAGGGTGGCATTTGTTGGGAACTTGTTTTTGTTGTTGCAGCTCTCTCTGATTCCATGAGGGTCCATCCCAGCCTCTCACAGGGGACAGCAGAACTGCTCCTGAGCCCCCCTCCTCTTTTTGTCCCCTCAGAGTTTATCAGACCCCAACAATTACCACGAGTTCTGCCGGCTGCTGGCCCGGTTGAAAAGCAATTACCAACTGGGAGAACTGGTGAAGGTGGAGAACTACCCCGAGGTGATCCGGCTCATCGCCAACTTCACCGTCACCAGCCTGCAGGTACAGCCCTCCCCTGCCCTTTGGATTCTCTGGAAAACAGGGAATTTTTACAGAAATCCTGCCTGGATCATCCTCTGAAATCCTGAATGGAATCCATGTGGGAAGGCAGAGTTGTTGCCATGCCTCCAGAGGCTTTTCCATATCATAGCAGGGAATTAAAAAAAAACGTGTTAAATAAGGTTTATTTTTAGGATTCTGTCTCACTTCACTGTTGCAATGCACTCAGGGGGATTGGGAGGAATTGGAATATCATGGATATTTCCACTGAGCTTTCCAGCTGTGTGTACAGCTCACAACCACAGCCCTGCACGGGGGAAGGTTTAAAAAACAAATCCCTTTGTTTGTGGAATTGGAATTCCTGGGAAGCAGCTCAGGCTGTGCAGTGTGTGGGAGCTGGGGGAGGGCTGGGATTCAGCTGCATGTCCTGGGGATTTGGGATTATCTCCCCGTGTTTCCTGAGTGCTGGGAACGACTGATCAATGTGTGCCCTCAAATTCCTGGTTCATGTGGCAACCAGGCAAGGTGCAACAAGCTGAGCTTTAAACCACTTCCAACCTAAATTCTGTGGGAAAAACCTGAGTCAAACAACACAAATCATAACTCCCTGCTTTGTTTTCCTTCCCTTTTTCCTCTGGAAACACTGGGAATTTACTACCAGCAGTGTGCTCTGAAATTCATTGTTAATTTAGCAACTAGGCCAGTGCAAGGTGCAGCAAGCTGAGCTTTAAACCCCTTCCAACCCAAATTCTGTGGGAAAAACTCAAGTCAAACAATACAAATCATAACTCCCTGCTTTGTTTTCCTTCCATTTTCCTTCTGGAAGCAATGGGAATTTACTCCCAACAGTGTGCCCTGAAATTCCTGGTTAATTTAGCAACCAGGGCATCAAAGGCCAGTGGAAGGGGCAATGAGCTGAACTTGAAACCCCTTGCGACCCAGATTCTGTGGGAAAAACTTAAACAGCACAAATCATATGTTCCTGGCTTGTCTTCCTTCCCTTTTCCTTCTGGAAACACTGGGAATTTACTCCCAACAATGTGCTCTGAAATTCTTGGTTAATTTGGCAACCAGGCAAGGTGCAGCAAGCTGAGCTTTAAACCCCTTCCAACCCAAATTCTGTGGAAAAAACTCAAGTCAAACAATACAAATCATAACTCCCTGCTTTGTTTTCCTTCCATTTTCCTTCAGGAAACACTGGGAATTTACTCCCAACAATGTGCTCTGAAATTCCTGGTTAATTTGGCAACCAAGGCATTAAAGGCCAGTTGAAGGTGCAACAAGCTGAACTTACAAGCCAAATTCTGTGGGAAAAACTTAAATCAAACAGCACAAATCATATGTTCCTGGTTTGTTTTCCTTCCCTTTTCCCTCTGGAACCACTGGGAATTTATTCCTAACAATGTGCTCTGAAATTCCTGGTTAAGTTAGCTACCAGGCCATTAAAGGCCAGTGGAAGGTGCAGCGAGCTGAGCATTAAACAACTTCCAGCTCAAATTCTGTGGGAAAAACTTAAGTCAAACAACAGAAATCATAACTCCCTGTTTTGTTGTCCTTCTTTTTTCCCCTCCAGAAGCACTGGGAATTTGCTCCCTACAGCATGCCCTGAAATTCCTGGCTAATTTGAGAACCGGTGGAAGGAACTGAGCTTTAAACACCTTCCAACCCAAATTCTGAGGGAAAAATTAAAGTCAAACAACACAAATCATAACTCCCTGGTTTATTTTCTTTCTCTTTTCCCCTGTGGAAGCACTGGGAATTAGTTCCCAGCAGTGTGATCTGAAGTTCCTAGTTAATTTGGTCAGCAGTTCAATGGAAAGTGCAGCAAACTGAGCGTTAAAAAGCTTCCAGGACAAATTCTGTGGGAAAAACCTGAGTCAAACAACACAAATTGAACTCCTTGCTTTGTTTTCCTTCTGTTTCCCCTGTGGAAGCACTGGGAATTTGCTCCCAGTGTTGTGCTCTGAAATTCCTGGTTAATTTGGCAACCAGCAGAAAGTGGAAGGAACTGAGCATTAAACACCTTCCATCCCAAATTCTGTGGGGAAAACTTAAAATAAAACAACACAACTCATAACTCCCTGGTTTTTTTTTCCTTCTCTTTTCCCCCTGGAAGCACTTGGAATTTTCTCCTAACAGTTTGCTCTGAAATTCCTGGCTAATTTGGCCGCCAGGCCAATGGAAAGTGCAGCGAGCTGAGCATTAAACAATTCCAGCTCAAATTCTGTGGGAAAAACTCAAGTCAAACAACACGAATCATAACTCCTTGCTTTGTTTTCCTCCCCTTTTCCCTGTGGAAGCACTGGGAGTTTGCCCCCAACAGTGTGCACTACCTGCTGAGCCTGTGGCAGCGCCTGGCCGCATCCGTGCCCTACGTGAAGGCCACGGAGCCGCACATGCTGGAGACCTACACGCCCGAGGTGACCAAAGCCTACATCACCTCCCGCCTGGAATCCGTGCACATCATCCTCAGGTGAGGCCACCGCACACCTGGAGGCTTCTGCTGATGCTCCTGGGGCTGGGAAGGCTGGGAAGAGTCCAGGTGTTCCCCTGGAGAGGACATGGCTGAGGTGGCCCTGCCCATGGCACGGGGCAGGATGGGCTGGGATTTTAGCTCTTTCCAACACAAATGACAACTCTGCTTTGCTTTCATTCTCTTTTCCCTCTGGAAGCACTGGGAATTTGCTCCCAATAGTGTCCTGAAATTCCTGGTTCATTTGGCAGCCAGGCCACTGGAAATTGCAGCTGGGCTTTAAACCCTTCCAGCCCGAATTCTGTGGGAGAAACTTAAACAACATAAATTCTAACTTCCTGCTTTGTTTTCCTTCTCTTTTCCCCGTGGAAGCACTGGGAATTTTGTCCCTACAGTATGCCCTGAAATTCCTGGGTAGTTTGGCAATTAGGCCATTAAAGATGTCCAGTGGAAGGTGTTTTAAACCCCTCGAAACCCAAATTCTGTGGGAAAAACTTACATCAAACGACACAAACTGTAACTCCCTGCTTTGTTTTCATTCTTTTTCTCCTTCTGGAAGCACTGGGAATTTACTCACAACAACGTGCTCTGCAATTCCTGGTTAATTTGGCCACCAGGCCATTAAAGATGTTGTCCAATGGAAGGTGCAGCAAGTTGAGCATTAAACAATTCCAGGCCAAATTCTGTGGGAAAAACTCAAGTGAGACAGCACAAGTCATAACTCCTTGCTTTGTTTTCCTCTTCTTTTCCCCTGTGGAAGCACTGGGAATTTGCTCCCAACAATGTGCACTGAAATTCCTGGTTAATTTAGCAACCAGGCCATTAAAGGTCAGTGGAAGGAACTGAGCTTTAAACCTTCCAGTCCAAATTCTGTGGCAAAAACTTAAATCCAACAACACAAATTGTAACTCCCTCCTTTGTTTTCATTCTTTTTTCCTTCTGGAAGCACTGGGAATTTACTCACAACAACGTGCTCTGAAATTCCTGGTTAATTTGGCAAGCAGGCCATTAAAGATGTTGTCCAATGGAAGGTGCTCGAAACCTTTTCCCACCCAAATCCTGTGGGGAAAACCAAACCATTCCACAGTTGTGTGAATTCCACCCACATCTCTTGTCAGTGAAACCAGGGACCTGCTGCTCCTGGGAGTTCCCTGCTCCATTTTCCGTGTGCTTTTTGCAGGGATGGCCTGGAGGACCCTCTGGAGGACACGGGGCTGGTGCAGCAGCAGCTGGACCAGCTGTCCACCATCGGGCGCTGCGAGTACGAGAAGACGTGCGCGCTGCTGGTGCAGCTCTTCGACCAGGCCGCCCAGTCCTACCAGGAGCTGCTGCAGAGCGCCAGCGCCAGCCCCATGGACCTGGCCGTGCAGGAAGGTCAGCCTGGACAGGGGATGGGGGCTCCTTCCCAAGGGAACTGGCCTGGGAAGTCCCTGCAGAGGGGAGGGATGGTGTGGTTGCTCCTTGGTGTGGTTGCTCCCTGTTCAATGCTGCCCATCCCATCCCATCCCATCAATGCCAGTCCTACCATAAATCCCATCCCATGATCCAAATCCCATCCCATGGATCCCAATCTCATCTCATGGATCCCAGTCCCATCCCAAATCCCATCCCAATCCCATCCCATGGACCCCATCCCATCAATGGCACCACCAGCCCCATGGACCTGGCCGTGCAGGAAGGTCAGCCTGGACAGGGGATGGGGGCTCCTTCCCAAGGGAACTGGCCTGGGAAGTCCCTGCAGAGGAGCGGCATCCCTCTGTGCATCCCTCCCTATGGTGTGGTTGCTCCTTGGGAGGGGTTCTCCATCCAGTGCTGCCCATCCCATCCCATCCCATGGATCCCAATCCCATCTCATCCCATCAGTCCCAGTCCTATCATAAATCCCATCCCATGGATCCAAATCTCATCCAATGGATCCCATCCCATGGATCCCAATCACATCCCATGGATCCCATCTCATCAGTGGCACCACCAGCCCCATGGACCTGGCCGTGCAGGAAGGTCAGCCTGGACAGGGATGGGGGCTCCTTCCCAAAGGAATTGGCCTGGAAAATCCCTGCAGAGTGGAAGGATGGTGTGGTTGCTCCTTGGGAGGGGTTCCCTATCCAGTGCTGCCCATCCCCATCTCATCCCATCCCACCCCATGGATCCAAATCCCATCCAGTGGATCCCATGGATCCCATTCCATGGATCCCAATCCCATCCCATGGATCCCAAATCCTGTCATAAATCCCATCCCATGGATCCAAATCCCATCCAGTGGATCCCATGGATCCCATTCCATGGATCCCAATCCCATCCCATGGATCCAAATCCCATCCAATGGATCCAGTCCAATGGATCCCATCCCATGGATCCCAATCCCATCGCAAATCCCATCCCATGGATCCCAAATCCTGTGGATCCCATCCCATCAGAGCTCCAGCGCCAGCCCCATGGACCTGGCTGTGCAGGAGGGTCAGCTTGGCCATGGGGTGGGAGCTCCTTCCCAAAGGAATTATTCTTCCAGAGGGTTTTGTTCCTGGAGAATCCCTTGCTGAGAGGAGGGATTCCAGGATTTGGGGAAATTTAGGATGTTCCCTTGCCTTCCTGTTGAAGTTAGGAAGGTGTTCCCCGTCCATCCCGTGGATCCCATCCTGTGGATCCCATCCCATGGATCCCATCCCATGGATCCAGTCCCATCCCATGGATCCCATCCATGGATCCAGTCCCATCCCATGGATCCCATAGATCCCATCCCATCCCATGGATCCCATCCCATCCCATCCCATCTCATCCCATGGATCCCATCAATCCCATCCCATGGATCCCATCCCATCCCATCAATCCCATCCCATGGATCCATCAATCCCATCCCATGGATCCCATCCCATCCCGTCAATCCCATCCCATGGATCCCATCCCATCCCATCAATCCCATCCCATGGATCCCATCAATCCCATCCCATGGATCCCATCCCATCCCATCAATCCCATCCCATGGATCCCATCAATCCCATCCCATGGATCCCATCCCATCCCATCAATCCCATCCCATGGATCCCATCAATCCCATCCCATGGATCCCATCCCATCCCGTCAATCCCATCCATGGATCCCATCAATCCCATCCCATGGATCCCATCAATCCCATCCCATCAATCCCATCCCATGGATCCATCAATCCCATCCCATGGATCCCATCAATCCATCCCATGGATCCCATCCCATCCCATCAATCCCATCCCATGGATCCCATCAATCCCATCCCATGGATCCCATCAATCCCATCCCATCCCATCAATCCCATCCCTCTTTTCCCTGCTCTGGGCTCTGGGTGTGGATTTGCCCCTCCTCACTGGCTGGAGATGGTGCTGTCCTGCAGCTCATTCCATTATCCAGGGGGAAAATGGATTTATTTTGGAAAAAATAATTTATTTGGGATTTCTTTTGCCACGTGGTGCCAGCTGTGCGTGCCCAGGGTGGGTGGCACCCCTGACAGTGTCCCCTGGTGTCCCCGGGGCAGAATGAGGTTCCTCACCCTGTGGCCACTAAAACTGAGACTTTTCCAAGGGAAAAAATTTATTTACTTTGGGAAAAACTGATTTATTCTGGGAGAAAAATGGATTTATTTTGGGCAAGATGGCCTCGAAAAGGGGAGGTGACAGCTCTGAAATGTCCCCAGTGTGTCCCAGGAGAGGACAAGGTTCCTCGCCCTATGACCACTGCAACCGTGACTTTTCTGAGGGAAAAAATGGATTTATTTTAGGAAAAATGGATTTATTTGGGGAAAAATGGATTTATTTGTGAATTCTTTTGCCATGGGGTGGTCGCTGTGTGTGCCCAGGGCGGGTGGCACCCCTGACAGTGTCCCCTGGTGTCCCCTGTGTGTCCCCAGGGCGGCTGACGTGGCTGGTGTACATCATCGGCGCCGTCATCGGCGGCCGCGTGTCCTTCGCCAGCACGGACGAGCAGGACGCCATGGACGGAGAGCTGGTCTGCAGGTAGGGAACTGCAGGGGAATCCACTGGGAATTCCAGGAAAATCCATCCAGGAATTCCAGGAAAATCCATCCAGGAATTCCAGCAAAATCCATCCAGGAATTCCAGGAAAATCCACTGAGATATTCCAGCAAAATCCAGCCGGGAATTCTAGCAAAATCTACCCAGGATGTTCCAGATATTCCAGGAAAATCCATCCAGGATATCCCAGAAAAATCCACCTGGGATATTCCAGGAAAATCCATCCAGGGATTCCAGCAAAATTCACAAAGACATCCCAGAAAAATCCACCCAGGAAATTCCAAGCAAAATCCACCTGGGAATTCCACCAAAATCCACTGGGAAATTCCATTAAATCCACCTGGGATATTCCACCAAAATCCACCCCGGATATTCCATTAAATCCACCCAGGATATTCCATTAAATCCACACAGGATATTCCATTAAATCCACCCAGG
>NW_026536046.1:0-17309 GCF_028551555.1 Melozone crissalis | reverse complement strand
GGGATCCCAGAAAAAGGGGACCTGGAGTCCCGGGAAAAGGGACTTCGGATCCCAGGAAAAGAAGGGATTTTGGATCCTGGGAAAAGGAGAGATTCCGGATCCCAAAAAAAGGGATTTTTGGATCCTGAAAAGATGGGATTTGGATCCCAAGAGAAGAGACTTTGGATCCTGGGAAAAGCAGGGACTTGGATGCCAAAAAATGGGATTTTGGATCCTAAAAAAAAAGGATTTTGGATCCCAGGAAAAGCAGGGACATTAAGCCTGGAACTGACTGTGTGGGATGGGATCGTCCCCAGATCCCAGTTTGGATGGGATCATTCCCGTTATCCCAGTTTGGGATGGGATCATTCCCATTTTCCCAGTTTGGGATGGGATCATTCCCGTTATCCCAGTTTGCGATGGGATCATTCCCATTATCCCAGTTCGGGATGGGATCATTCCCATTTTCCCAGTTTGCGATGGGATCATTCCCATTATCCCAGTTTGGGATGGGATCATTCCCGTTATCCCAGTTTGCAATGGGATCATTCCCATTTTCCCAGTTTGGGATGGGATCATTCCCGTTATCCCAGTTTGGGATGGGATCATTCCCATTATCCCAGTTTGCAATGGGATCATTCCCGTTATCCCAGTTTGGGATGGGATCATTCCCATTATCCCAGTTTGGGATGGGATCATTCCCGTTATCCCAGTTTGGGATGGGATCATTCCCATTTTCCCAGTTTGGGATGGGATCATTCCCGTTATCCCAGTTTGGGATGGGATCATTCCCATTTTCCCAGTTTGGGATGGGATCATTCCCATTATCCCAGTTTGGGATGGGATCATTCCCATTTTCCCAGTTTGCAATGGGATCATTCCCATTATCCCAGTTTGGGATGGGATCATTCCCATTATCCCAGTTTGGGATGGGGATCATTCCCGTTTATCCCAGTTCGGGATGGGATCATTCCCATTATCCCAGTTTGGGATGGGATCATTCCCGTTTCCCAGTTCGGGATGGGATCATTCCCGTTATCCCAGTTTGGGATGGGATCATTCCCATTTTCCCAGTTTGGATGGGATCATTCCCATTTTCCCAGTTATTCTCAGTAATTCCAGTATTCCCATTTTCCCACTACCCCAGTAATTCCTCTTATCCCAATAATCCCCAGTATTCCCAGGAATTCCCAATAATCCCTTTACACCAGTAATTCCAATTTTCCCAATAATTCCCATTATCCCAGACCAGTAATTCCCAGTATCCCACTAATTCCCAGTATCCCAGCCATTCCCATTATCCCATTTATTCCCACTATCCCAGCCATTCCCAGTATCCCACACCAGTATTCCCAGTATTCCCCAATTTTTCATTTCCTCCCTCAATTTCCCCTGGTTTCACTCAAATTTCCCATTTTTTTCACCCCGATTTTCCCTTTTCCCCAAATTTTCAATGGGGTTTTCCTCCTCAATTTTCCATGGTTTTCCCCGTTTTCCCCAAATTTTCAATGGGGTTTTCCCCCCTCATTTTTCCATGTTTTTTCCCCAAATTTTCAATGGGGTTTTCCCCATTTTTCCATGTTTTTCCCAATTTTCAATGGGGTTTTTCCCCCCTCATTTTTCCATGTTTTTCCCCAAATTTTCAATGGGGGTTTTCCCCATTTTTCCATGTTTTTTCCCCAAATTTTCAATGGGGTTTTCCCCATTTTTCCATGTTTTTTCCCCAAATTTTCAATGGGGTTTTCCCCATTTTTCCATGTTTTTTCCCCAAATTTTCAATGGGGTTTTCCCCCCTCATTTTTCCATGTTTTTTCCCCAAATTTTCAATGGGGTTTTCCCCCCTCATTTTTCCATGTTTTTTCCCCAAATTTTCAATGGGGTTTTCCCCATTTTTCCATGTTTTTTCCCCAAATTTTCAATGGGGTTTTCCCCATTTTTCCATGTTTTTTCCCCAATTTTCAATGGGGTTTTCCCCATTTTTCCATGGTTTTTCCCAATTTCCAATGGGGTTTTCCCCATTTTTCCATGGTTTTTTCCCCACCAGTTTTCTCTGTTTCTCCCCTATTTTCCATGGTTTTTCCTCCAAATTTCCTGTTTCCCCCCCAAATTTCGATGTTTTCTCCCCCATTTTTCCCCAAAATCTCCTTTTTCCCCCCAATTTTCCCCTTTTCCCCGCAGATTTCCATGGTTTTCCCCCAATTTTCCCCTTTTTTTCCCCAAATTTTCAATATTTTCCCCCCCAATTTCCCTTGTTCCCCCCCCAAATTCCCATTATTTTTTCCCCCACTTTTCCATTTTCCCCCATTTTTACCCAAATTTCCCTGGTTTTCCCCCAGTTTCAATGTTTTTTTTCCTCCCAATTTTCCCTTTTTTACCCCCATTTTCCCCCAAATTTCCATTGTTTTCCCCCAATTTTCCATAGATTTTCCCCCAAATTTCCCTGATGGCCTCCCTGATTTTCCCTAATTTTCTTTTTTTCCCCCAAAATTCCCATTTTTTCCCTCGATTTCCCCCAAAATTCCCAATTTCCCACGATTTTCCCCATTATTTTCCCCCTGCAGGGTGAGGATCCCTTCACGGAGGAGCCCCAGGACGGCCCCAAAGCCGCGGAAATTTCGGAAAAATCCCCGGAAAATTCCCAAATTCCCCAGGACGGCCCCAAATCCCAGGAATTCCTCACGGCCCCCGGGCCCTCCTGGTGCCCCCGTTCCTGGAGGAGCCCGAAATTCCCGAAAATCCCCAAAACTCCCAGGAAAACCCCCAAGAAAGTCCCGGAAATTCCCAGGAAAATTCCCAGGAAAATCCTGAAAATTCCAAGAAAATCCCAAAAATTCCCAAGAAAATCCCCAGGAAAATCCCCAAAACTCCCAAGAAAATCCCAAGAACTCCGAGGAAAATTCCCCAAAATCCCAGGAATTCGGGATTTCCCCCCAAAACCAAACTGAGGAGGAAAAGGCGGAAAAAAGCCCAGAAAAAATTCCAGAAAAAATTCCAGAAAAAGAGGAGAAAACCCCGGAAAAGGAGGAGGAAAAAACCTTGGAAGAGCCCTGAGAATTCCAGGTGAGGATTCCATCAAAAATTTGGATTTTTCCAGAATTTCCAACTGGAATTGGAATTTTGGGGAGAATTCTTGGAAAATTCTTTAAAATTTAAAATTTTTCCCATTTTTTTCTCCTATTCCTGATTTTTTTTTCTCCTTTTCCAGGATGAAGAAGCCACAAAAGAGGAAAAATTCCCGAATTTTCCCATTCCTGAGGAATTCTCTGCTGGGGTTTGGGGCGATTTTTAGCGAAATAAAGCCCCAAAAATGGGAAAAATAAAAAGTTGGAAGTTTGGAAAAATTCCTGATGATTTTTTTCATTTTTCCCCAAAATTCCCTTCCATTTTAGAGAAGATTTTTTTTCCCAAAAATTGGAATTTTTTGCCTTTAATTTTTATTTTTTTCATTCCCAGGGAAGATTTGGGAATTCCCATTCCAAGGGGGATTTTTGGGAGAAATTCCTGAATTTTTTTTACCCCAAAATTTCCCTTTCTTAGCAGAATTTAAGGCTCCGCCTCAGTGATTTTCATCCTTTTTTTTTTCCCTAAAAACTCCCCCAAAAATCCAGGAATTCTTTGGAATTCAGAGCTGGAATTTTAAATAAATCCCTGATTTTTGGTTTCATCAAAATTCCATTTTTTTTTATCCCAAAAATTGATGGGAATTCACCAAAAAAATTGGAATTTTGGGGGATTTTTTTTTCAAATTGTGCTCGAATTTTTCTGGAATTGGGATTTCCTTGGGGGGGGAGATGGGATGGGGACCCCAAAGTGTCCCCAAAATTTACCCAAAATGGGCTCAAATTGTCCCTGGGACCCCCAAATTGTCCCCAAATCCACCCTAAATGTCCCCAGGACCCCCAAAATGTCCTGAAATTGTCCCTGGGACCCCCAAAAATCCTCCCAAAGTGTCCCCAAAACCCCCAAAGTGTCCCCAAAATCCCTCCAAAAGGTCCCTAAATGTCACCAGAGACCCCCCAAATGTCCCCAAATCCCCCCCAAATGTCTCTAAAATGTCCCCAGGACCCCAAAAACTCCCAAAATGTCCCCAAAACCCCCAAAATGTCCCTAAAATGTCCATGGGACCCCCCCCCCCCCAATCCCCCCCAAAATGTCCCCAAATTGTCCCCAGGGCCCCCAAATTGTCCCCAAAGTCTCCTTGGGACCCCTCAAATGTCCCCAAAATGTCCCTGGGACCTCCAAAATGTCCCCAAAAGGTCCCCGAAATGGCCCTGGGACCCCCTCAAATGTCCCCAAATTGTCCTTGGGACCCCTTTAAAATGTCCCCAGGATCCCCGAAATGTCCCCAAACTGCCCCCAAAATGCCCCCAAATGTCCCCAAAGTGTCCCTGGGACCCCCAAAATGTCCCCAAAGACCCCAAAATGTCCCCAAGAGCCCCCAGAATGTCCCCAGACACCCAAAATGTCCCCAAAGTGTCCCCAGGACCCCCCAAAATGTTCCTGTGACCCCTCAAATGTCCCCAGAATGTCCCCAAACCCCCCTGGTGCCACCCAGGACCCCCCAAAATGTCCCCAGGACCCCCCTGTGACCCCCCCCACTCAAATTTATTGTCCCCAAGACCCCCCCAAATGTCCCCAAGGACCCCCCAGGGACACCTCAAATGTCCCCAATCCTCTCTGGTGTCACCCAGGACCCCCCAAAATGTCCCCAAGGACCCCCCAAAATGTCCCAGGACCCCCAAAGTGTCCCCAAGGACCCCAAAGTGTCTCTAAAATGTCCCTGGGATCCCCACATTGAATCTGGGACCCCCCCAAAAGGTCCCCAAATTGTTCTTGGGACCCCCAAAATGTCCCCAGGACCCCCAGAGACCCCGAAGTTTCCCCAAGGACCCCCACAAAATGTCCCCAAATTGTCCTTGGCACCCCTCAAATGTCCCCAGAACATCCCTGGGAACCCCAGGGACCCCCAAGGATCCCCCAAAACCCCCAAGGACCCCCCAAAATGTCCCCAAGGGCCCCCTCAGGCCCCCCCCTCCCCCCCATTTCTGGTGTCCCCCCCAAAATGTCCCCAGAGCCCCCAAAATGTCCCCAAAGTGTCCCCAGGACCCCTCAAATGTCCCCAAAGACCCCCCAGGACCCTCAAAGTGTCCCCAAATTCCCCCAGTGTCACCCAGGACCCCCCCAAATGTCCCCAAGTCCCCCCTGGTGTCACCCAGGACCGCCCAAAATGTCCCCAAAATGTCCCCGAAGACCCCTTGGGACCCCCCCATTCCCGGTGTCTCTCCCAGGACCCCCCCAAAGTGTCCCCAAATCCCCCCGGTGTCACCCGGGACCCCCCCCTCTATTCTCGGTGTCCCCCCAAATGTCCCCAGGACCCTCCCGGTGTCCCCCATGGCCCTCCCGGGACCCTTGGGACCCCTCAATGTCCCCTCCCGGTGTCCCCTTCACCCTCCCGGTGACCCCCCCCAATTCCCGGTGCCCCCCCCCCCCAATTCCCGGGTCCCCTCCCGGTGCCCCCCCCCCGCTGTCCCCTCCCCCTCCCGGTGTCCTCCCCCCCTCCCCCTCCCCGTTGTCCCCTCCCCCCCCCCCCCCCCCCCCAAATTCCCGGTGTCCCCTCCCGGTTCCCCCCCTCCCGTTCCCTCCCGTGACGTCACGCGGCGGGGCCGGCGGCGGTGGGCGTGTCCCGGTTGCGCCGTGACGTCACGCGCAGCGCGGTGAGGTCAGTGCGGCGCCGCTGCCGGACCCGCTGCCCCTCGGTGCCCGCGGCCCCCCCGCCCCCTCCCCTCCCTCCTCCTCCTCCTCCTCCGCCCCCGCCGCCGCCCCCGGCCCGCCGGGAGGGAGGGAGGGCGGCTCAGCCCGGCCCGGCCCCCCTCAGGTAAGAGCGGGGCCGCGGCGGGAGCGCCGGGAGGGCCGGGCCGGGCCGGGCCGGGGGAGGCGGCGGCGCTGAGGGGGAAGCGGGAGGACGGAGCGGGGACACCGGGTGGGCTTCATGGGGGTGCCGCGATTCACAAACGCCGCTTACGTCGCCCCGCCGGCGTAACCCGCATTGCGTAATGCGGCCGCTGCGTCAGGGCGGCTACGCCAACGGCGTAAGCTGCGGCGCGGGCCCCGCCGCTGCGCCAACGCCGTAAAGGCGGGGGCGCCGCTGGCGCAAGCGCCGGGCGCCCCTTCCCGCTGCGCCGTGCCTGCCGCTCTCTCCGCCGCCTCCCGGTGCGGCCGGCGGGCGATCCGCGGCCTGTCCACCCTCACGGGGCGGTGCGGGGGCTCCGGGGGCCGCGGGGGTCGTGGCGGAGCGCCCTCCGCCCTGCGCCGCCGGGGTTACGCCGTTTGCGTAGGGCGCGGGGCGGGGCGGGCGGGGCGCGCGCTACGCCCGTTTGCGTAGGCGCCGTTCAGCACCGCCTTACGCCGTTTGCGTACGAGCTGCCCTGCGCGGCGTTACGCCGTTTGCGTAGCGCCGGGCGTGCGCGGCGCGGGCGGGGCCGCCTTACGCCGTTGGCGTAGCGCGGGGCGGGGCCGGCGCGCGGGGGGTACTTCCTGCCGCCGCCATTTTGTCGCGGACCGGGAGGAAGCGGCGGCGGCTCCTGCGCGGCGGCAGCGCCGGCCCGGCCCGGCCCGGCCCGCGGTGAGTGAACCCCGGGACGGCGCCGGCAGCGCCCGCCACGCCGGACGGGACCGGGCGCGGCAGCGCCGCTGCGGCGGAGCGAGCCCGCCCCCGTTAGGCCCAGCCCGCCCCCGTTAGGCCCAGGCCGCTCCCGCCCCGCGGGGCCGCCCCCGCCCGCTCCGTGAGGGGAGGACGCGCTGAGGGCGGCCCGGGGCGGAGGGGACTCGGCGGGCACGGCCCTGCGGTCTCTCCCGGGCCGGTTTGGAGCGTTCCCGGTGCGGTTTTGCGGAATTGCCGCGGTTTGGGGCGGGTGTGGGGAACGGTGACGTTGGAGCGCTCGGAGCTGGGAGCGCGGGGGGCACCGGGGCGACAGCGGGACATGAGGGGACAGCGGGGCATGAGGGGACAGCGGGGCATGAGGGGGGACACCGGAATTTTGAGGTGGGAACGGGACATTGAGGGAATTGCTGGATTATTTGGGATGAGGAGTGAACTCTGAGGGAATTCCTGGTTTATTTGAGATGAGCAGTGAACTCTGAAGGAATTCTCTGGATGTTTGGGGTGGGAATGGGACACTGAGGGAATTCCTGGTTTATTTGGGATGAGGGGTGAACTCTGAGAGAATTCCCGGGTTTTAAAAGGTGTGTATGGGACGCTGAGGGAATTCTTGGGGGTTTTTTTGGGATAGTGATGAAATACTGAGGGAAGCCCTGTTCTTTTTGGGATGAGGAGGGAACACTGAGGGAATTCCTGGTTGATTTGAGATGAGAGGTGAACTCTGAGGGAATTTCTGATTTATTCAGGATGAGAAGGGGACACTGAGGGGATTCATGGTTTGTTTGGGATGGGGAGTGAACGCTGAGGGAGTTCCTGGGTGTTTTGCACTAGGAATTGGAAACCTCAGGGTGTCTCAGGGCATTTAGGGTTGGAATTTGGAGCCTGAGGGAATTCCCATTTGTTTTGGGATGAGGAGGTGAACAATGAGGGAATTCCTGGGTGTTTTGGGATGGGAATGGAGTATTGAGGGAATTCCTGGGTGTTTTGGGATGAGAAGTGAACTCTGAGGGAATTCTTGGTTTATTCAGGATGAGGAGGGAACACTGAGGGGATTCTCTGGATTTTTGGGATGGGAACGAAACACTGAGGGAATTCTGAGATTTTTGGGGATGAGGACGGGAGCACTGAGCGAATTCCTGGATGTTTTGGGATGACCAGGGAACATTGAGGGGATTCCTGGTTTCCGGGGATGGGAATAGGACACTGAGGGGATTGCTGATTTTTTTGGAATGAAGAGTGAACTCTGAGGGAATTCTCTGGGTTTTTGCAATGGGAAGGGCACACTGAGAGGAATCCTGGATGTTTTGCAGTAGGAATTGGGAACCTGGGGGTGTCTCAGGGATTTTAGGGTTGGAAATGGAAGCCTGAGGGAATTCTCGTTTGTTTTAGGATGGGAAGGAGACACTGAGGGTATTCCCAGATATTTTGGAGTAGGAGTTGGGTCCTGAGGGTGTCTCAGGGATTTTAGGGTTGGAATTTGGAGCCTGAGGGAATTCTCGTTTGTTTTGGGATGAGCAGTGAACACTGAGGGAATTCCTGGATATTTTGGGATGGGAATGAAACCCTGAGAGACTTCCTGGTTTTTTTGGGGTGGGAATGGAACACTGAGGGAATTCCTGGATGTTTTGAGCTGAGGAGTGAACCCTGAGGGAATTCCTGTTTTATTTGGGATGGGGAGTGAACGCTGAGGGGATTGCTGCATGTTTTTTGATGGGAATGAAACACTGAGGGAATTCCTGGGTTTTTTGGGATGAGCAGTGAACACTGAGGGAATTCCTGGGATGGGAATCAAACACTGAGAGAATCGCTGGATGATTTGAGATGAGCAGTGAACACTGAGGGAATTCTTGGATGTTTGGGATGGGAATGGGACACTGAGGGAATTTCTTTTTGTTTTGGGATGAGGAGGGAACTCTGAGGGGGATTCCTGTTTGTTTTGGCATGGGAATGGAACACTGAGGGAATTCCCAATTTATTTGGGATGAGGAGTGAACTCTGAGGGAATTCTCTGGATGTTTGGGATGGGGATGGGACACTGAGGGAATTCCCGGGTTTTAAAAGATGGGAATGGGACACTGAGGGAATGCCTGGGGGGTTTTTGGGATAATAATGGAATACTGAGGGAGGTCCTGTTCTTTTTGGGATGAGGAGGGAACTCTGAGGGAATTCCTGTTTGCTTTGGGATGGGGAGTGAAAACTGAGGGAATTCTCTGGATTTTTGGGATGGGAATGGAACACTGAGGGAATTCCTGTTTGGTTTGGGGTGGGAGGTGAACTCTGAGGGAATTCCTGCATGTTTTGGAATGGGAATGAAACACTGAGAGAATTCTTGGATATTTGGGATGGGGAGCGAACACTGAGGGAAATCCCGGATTTTAAAAGATGGGAATGGGACACTGAGGGAATTCCCAGTTTCTTTGGGATGAGGAGTGAATTCTGAAGGAATTCTCTGGATTTTTGGGATGGGAAGGGGACGCTGAGGGAATTGCTGGATGTTTTGGGATGAGGAGTGAACTCTGAGGGAATTCCTGTTTTATTTGGGGTGAGGAGTGAACACTGAGGGGTTTGCTGGATGTTTTTTGATGGGAATGAAACACTGAGGGAATTTCTGTTTGTTTGGGATGAGCAGTGAACACTGAGGGAATTCTTGGATGTTTGGGATGGGGATGGGACGCTGAGGGAATTTCTGGTTTCTTTGGGATGGGAATGAAACACTGAGAGAATTCCTGTTTTTTTTGGGATGAACAGTGAACATTGAAGGAATTCCTGGGATGGGAATGGAACACTGAGGGAATTCCCAGTTTCTTTGGGATGAGGAGTGAACCGTGAGGGAATTCCTGGGTGTTTTGGGATGGGAATGAAACACTGAGAGAATTCCTGGATGTTTTGGGATGAGCAGTGAACACTGAGGGAAATCCCGGGTTTCAAAAGATGGGAACGGGACACTGAGGGAATTTCTGGGGTTTTTTTGGGATGGGAATGAAACGCTGAGAGAATTCGTGGCTGTTTTTGGGGATGGGAATAGGACACTGATGGGATTGCTGTTTTTTTTTGGGGTGAGGAGTGAACTCTGAGGGGATTTCTGGATGTTTTGGGGTGGGAATAAAACACTGAGAGGAATCCTGGATGTTTTGCAGTAGGAATTGGGAGTCCGGGGGTGCCTCAGGGATTTTGGGGTTGGAATTTGGAGCCTGAGGGAATTCTCGTTTGTTTTGGGATGAGCAGTGAACAATGAGGGAATTGCTGGATATTCTGGGATGGGGATGGGACACCGTGGGAATTCCCATTTATTTGGGGATGCGACGCTGAGGGAATTTCTGTTGGTTTTGGGATGAGTGAGCACTGAGGAATTCTCAGGATTTTTGGGATGAGGATGGGACACTGAAGGAATTCTCAGCATTTTTGGGGTGACATGAAGTACTTGAGAGTATTCCCAGGATTTTTGGGATGGGAATGGAACACTGAGGGAATTGCTGGGTTTTTTTGGATAGGAATTGGGAATATGAACAAATTGGTGGGGTTTTTGGGATGGGAAGGAGGCACTGAGGGAATTCCCAGGATTTTTGCAATGGGGAGTGAACTCTGAGGGAAATCCTGGATGTTTTGGGGTGAGGAGTGAACTCTGTGGGAATTCCAAGTTTTATAGGATGGGAATGGGACGCTGAGGGAATTCCTGGGTGTTTTGGGATAAGGAGGGGACACTGAAGGAATTCCCAGGATTTTTGGGATGGGGATGAGACATTGAGGGAATTCCTGGTTTATTTGGGGTGGGAATGGGGCACTGAGGAAATTCTGGGGTTTTTTGGGATGGGAATGAGACACTGAGGGAATTCCTGAGTGTTTTGGGGCGGGGAATGGAACAGTGAGGGAATTCCTGATTGTTTTGGATAGGAATTGGGAATATAAAGGAATTCCTGGGATTTTGGGATGGGAATGGGACACTGAGGAGATTCTGGGGTTTTTTGGGATGGGGATGAGACACTGAGGGAATTCCTGAGGTTTCGGGATGGGAGTGGAACTCTAATGGAATTCCCAGTTTATTTGGGGTGGGAATGGGGCACTGAGGGAATTCCCAGTTTATTTGGGATGAGGAGTGGACGCTGAGGGAATTTCTGGTTATTTTGGGTTAAGGAGGGGACACTGAAGGAATTCCCAGGATTTTTGGGATGGGGATGACACTGAGGGAATTCCTGGTGGATGGGGTTGGGATGGGGATGGAACGCTGAGGGAATTCCTGATTTTTTTGGATAGGAATTGGAAATATAAAGGAATTCCCTGGATTTTTGGAATGGGATGGGACACTGAGGGAATTCCTGGGTGGTTTGGGATGGGAATGGAGCATTGAGGGAATTTCTGGTTTTTTGGGATAAAAGTGAAACCCTGAGGGGATTCCTGGATGTTTTGGGGTGGCAGGGAGTCCCTGAAAGTATCCCAAGGATTTTTGGGATGGAGATGGAACACTGCGGGAATTCCTGATTTTTTTGGATAGGAATTGGAAATATAAAGGAATTCCCTGGATTTTTGGAATGGGGATGGGACACTGAGGGAATTCCTGGGGGTTTTTTTGGTAAGAATTTGAAATATCAAGGAATTCTCAGGATTTTTGGGATGAGAATGGGACACTGAGGGAATTCCCGGTTTATTTGGGGTGGGAAGAGGACACTGAGGGAATTCCTGGTTTATTTGGGGTGGGAAGAGGACACTGAGGGAATTCCCGGTTTATTTGGGATGAGCAGTGAATGCTGAGGGAATTCCTGGGTGTTTTAGGATAACGAGTGGAACACTGAGGGAATTGCTGCTTTTTTTGGATAGGAATTGGGAATATGAGGGAATTCCCAGGATTTTTAGGATGAGAATTGGACACTGAGGGATTTCCTGGAAAAAATGTTTTGGGGTGGGAAGGTCACACTGAGGGAATTGCTGGGATTTTTGGGATGCCCTGAGGGAATTCCCGGGAGTTTCCAGGGGGAGAGGGCACAGTGAGGGAATTCCTGGGTTTTATTTGGGATGGGAAAAGGACACTGAGGGAATTTCTGATGGTTTTGGGATGGCAAGAGGAGCCTGAGGAAATTTCTGGGTATTTTTGGGTGGGAATTGGGAGCCTGAGGGAATTCCCAGGTTTTTTTGGGGTTGGAATTTCCAACCTGAAGTGATTCCCAAAGTTTTGGGATGGGAATTTGGAATCTGAGGGAATCCCCGAGGTTTTGGGGTTGGAATTTCAATCCTGGGGTATTCCCTGTTATTTTGGGGTGGGGAATTGGGAGCCTGAAGGAATTCCTGAGGTTTTGGGTTGGGAATTGGGAACCTGAGGGAATTCCTGGGGTTTTGGTGTTTGGAATTTCCAGCCTGAGGGAATTCTGGGGTGTTTGGGGCTGGGAATTGGAAACCTGAAGGAATTCCCAAAGTTTTGGGGTGGGAATTGGGAACCTGAGGGAATTTCAGGATGTTTTGGGCTGGGAATTGGGAACCGGAAGCAATTCTTGGGAATTTAGGGATGGGAATTTGGAACCTGAGGGAATTCCCAAGATTTTGAGAGTGGAATTTCCAGCCTGAGGGAATTCCCAAAGTTTTGGTGTTGGAATTTGGAACTTAATGGAATTCCCAGAGTTTTGGGCTGGGAATTGGGAACCGGAAGCAATTCTTGGGAATTTAGGGATGGGAATTTGGAACCTAATGGAATTCCCAGAGTTTTGGGCTGGGAATTTCCAGCCTGAGGGAATTCCCAAAGTTTGAGGGTTGGAATTTCCACCCTGAGGGAATTCCCAAGATTTTGGGCTGGGAATTGGGATCCTGAGGGAATTCCCAAATTTTTTAGGTTGGAATTGGGATCCTGAGGGAATTCCTGGATATTTAGGGCTGGGAATTGGGAACCTGAGGGAATTCCTGAGGTTTTGGTGTTGGAATTTCCAACCTGAGGGAATTCCTGGGTATTTTGGGCTGGGAATTGGGAGCCTGAGGGAATTCCCAAAGTTTTGGGCTGGGAATTTCCAGCTTGAGGGAATTCCCAAAGTTTTGGGCTGGGAATTGGGAACCTGAAGCAATTCTTGGGAATTTAGGGATGAGAATTTGGAACCTGAGGGAATTGCTGAGGTTTTGGGATGGGAATTTGGAACCTGAGGGAATTCCTGGGAATTTTGGAATGGAAATTTGGGATCTGAGGGAATTCTTGGATGTTTTGGGCTGGGAATTGGAATCTGAGGGAATTCCTGATGGTTTTGGGGTTGGAATTTCCAGCCTGGGGGAGTTCCCAGGTTTTTTTTGGGATGGAAATTGGGAGCCTGAGGGAATTGCTGGATATTTTGGGATGGGAATTTGGAATCTAAAGGAATTTCCAAGGTTTTAAGGTTGGGAATTGGGAGCCTGAGAGAATTCCTGGGGTTTTGGGATGGGAATTTCCAGCCTGAGGGAATTCCTGGGGATTTTGGCTGGGAATTGGGAACCAGAGGAAATTTCTGGATGTTTTGGGCTGTGAATTGGGGACCTGAGGGAATTCCCAAAGTTTTGGGGTTGGAATTTCCACCCTGAAGGAATTTCTGGATATTTTGGGATGAGAATTTAGAACCTGAGGGAATTCCCAAAGTTTGGGGCTGGGAATTTGGAACCTGAGGGAATTCCTGGATGTTTTGGGCTGGGATTTGGAATCTGAAGGAATTTCAGATATTTTAGGATGGGAATTGGGAACCTGAGGGAATTCCCAAGGTCTTGGTGTTGGAATTTCCAGCCTGAGGGAATTCCTGGGTATTTTGGGATGGGAATTCGGAATCTGAGGGAATTCCTGGATGATTTGGGGTGGAAATTGGGAACCTGAGGGGATTCCTGGATATTTTAGGATGGGAATTTAGAACCCGAGGGAATTCCTGAGGTTTTGGGCTGGGAATTTTCAGCTTGAGGGAATTCCCTAAGTTTTGGGCTGGGAATTGGGGGACACTGAGGGAATTCCCAAGATTTTGGGCTGAGAATTTCCAGCCTGAGGGAATTCCTGGGTATTTTGGGCTGGGAATTGGGAACCTGAGGAAATTCCTGGATATTTTAGGATTGGAATTTCCAGCCTGAGGGAATTTCTGGATGTTTTGGGCTGGGAATTTGGAATCTGAAGGAATTTCAGAGGTTTTAGGATGGGAATTGACACTGAGGGAATTCCAAGATTTTGGGCTGAGAATTTCCAGCCTGAGGGAATTCCTGGATATTTTGAAATGGGAATTTGGAACATGAAGGAATTCCCAAAGTTTTGGGCTGCGAATTTGGAACCTGAGGGAATTCCCTGGGGCTGGGTGAACCCGGGGTTAATGAGCTGCTAATTAACCTTAATGAGCTGCTAATTAACCCTTAATGAGCCTGGGCTGCGGCTGAGCTTTGGGGTTTTGGGAGCTTTGGGGTTTGGGGCAGAATCTCCCAAAGTTTGGGGGATTTGGGGGAATATTCTGAATTTTGGGGGGATTTTGGGGTCGATTTCTGAATTTTGGGGCTGATTTTAGGTTTATTTCCCAAAGTTTGGGGGATTTTGGGGTCATTTCCTGAATTTTAGGGTGATTTTGGGATTGAGAGTTTGTGGGGATTTTGGAGATCCTGTCCCAAAGTTTGGGGGGATTTGGAGGAAATTTTTCCCAAAGTTTGGGGAAATTGGGGGAATTTTCTGAGTTTTGGGGATGATTTCAGGATTTATTTCAAAGTTTGGGAATTTGGGATCATTTCCCAGAATTCGGGGGATTTGGGATCATTTCCCAAAGTTTTGAGGATCCTTTCCCAACGTTTGGCGGATTTTGTGGGATTTTTTCTCCAAGTTTGGGGATTTTGGGTCATTTTCTGAATTTTGGGGCTGGAATTTGGAATCGATGGAAATTTCGTTTTTTTTCAGAGCTTTTTGCAGCGTGAGGTGGAAAATGAAGCTCCGGGGCTGAGGAGCCGCAGCTGGGAGGGACCTGGAACTCAGGTGAGCTCAGATTTGCTGCATTTCTGGGAAAAAGTGGGGGAAAATGGAAAAATCCAAATCTTGGTGCCAAAATCCCATTTTTCTGTGTGTTTTTCCCAATTTCTTGGAGTTGGGAAGTGGAAAAATAGAAATAAAAAAGATAAAAATCCAAATTTTGTGCTAAAATCTGCTTTTTCCATCAGATTCTCCCAATTTTTGGAGGGTTGGCGGCTGAAAAAATGGGAAAAAATTAGAAAAATCAAAATTTTGGTGCTAAAATCTGATTTTTCCATTGGATTCTTCCCAATTTTTTGAGTTGGGAACTAGAAAAATGGGGAAAAACCCAAATTTTAGTGCCCAAATCTCATTTTTCTGTCAGATTCTCCCAAATTTTTGGTTGAGGACTGGAAAAATACTAAAAAAATATTAAAATTCAAATTTTGATACCAAAATTTCATTTTCCTGTAGAATTCTCCTATTTTTTTGGGGCTGGAACTGGAAAAATGGGGGAAAATGGAAAAAAACCAGGAAAATCCAAATTTTGGTGCCAAAATCTCATTTTTCCATCAGAATTTTCCCATTTTTATGGATCTCAATAAACCCAGGGTGGATTTCCAGGATTTTAGGGGAAATTTTCCCTCTCATATTTGGGATCTGGGGCAGAAATCCCTCCTGGAAATGCGGATTTGGGGCTGAAAAAATGGGGAAAAAAGGTGAAAAAACCCTCAAATTTGGGGGGTTTTTGCCCAAAAATCTCATTTTTCCATCAGAATTTTCCCATTTTTGTGGCTCCCAATAACCCAGGGTGGATTTCCAGGATTTTGAGGAAATTTTCCCCCTCAGAGTTGGGATTTGGAGCAGAACTCCCTCCTGGAAATGCGGATTTGGGGCTGAAAAAAATAGGGAAAAATCCAAATTTTGGTGTCAAAATCTCATTTTTCCATCAGAAGTTTCCCATTTTTGTGATCCCAATAAACCCAGGGTGGATTTCCAGGATTTTGGGTGGAAATTCCTGAATTTTTTCCCTCTTCAGAGTCAGGATCTGGAGCAGAAATCCTTCCTGGAAATGCAAATTTGGGGCTGAAAATTGAGGGGGAAAAAGTTTAAAAAATCCAAACTTTTTGGGATTTTTTTTTTGCTCAAAACCTCATTTTCCCATCAGAATTTTCCATTTTGTGGATTTTGGGTGGAAATTCCTGATTTTCCCCTCAGAGTCGGGAGTGGAGGCGCCACAAATCCCTCGTGGAAGTGTGAATTTGGGGCTGGAAAATGGAGGAAAAAAGTGAAAAAACCCAAATTTTGGGGTTTTTTTCCCCCAAATTTTTATTTTCCCTTCAGAATTTTCCCATTTTGTGGATTTTGGGTGGAAATTCCTGATTTTCCCCTCAGAGTCGGGAGTGGAGGCGCCACAAATCCCTCGTGGAAGTGTGAATTTGGGGCTGGAAAATGGAGGAAAAAAGTGAAAAAACCCAAATTTTGGGGTTTTTTCCCCCAAATTTTTATTTTCCCATCAGAATTTTCCCATTTTGTGGATTTTGGGTGAAATTCCTGATTTTCCCCTCAGAGTCGGGAGAGGCGGCGCCACAAATCCCTCGTGGAAGTGTGAATTTGGGGCTGGAAAATGGAGGGAAAAAGTGAAAAAACCCAAATTTTGGGGGTTTTTTTCCCCAAATTTTTATTTTCCCATCAGAATTTTCCCATTTTGTGGATTTTGGGTGGAAATTCCTGATTTTCCCCTCAGAGTCGGGAGTGGAGGCGCCACAAATCCCTCGTGGAAGTGTGAATTTGGGGCTGGAAAATGGAGGGAAAAAGTGAAAAAACCCAAATTTTGGGGTTTTTTTCCCCCCAAATTTTTATTTTCCCATCAGAATTTCCCATTTTGTGGATTTTGGGTGGAAATTCCTGATTTTCCCCTCAGAGTCGGGAGTGGAGGCGCCACAAATCCCTCGTGGAAGTGTGAATTTGGGGCTGGAAAATGGAGGAAAAAAGTGAAAAAACCCAAATTTTGGGGTTTTTTTCCCCCAAATTTTTATTTTCCCATCAGAATTTTCCCATTTTGTGGATTTTGGGTGGAAATTCCTGATTTTCCCCTCAGAGTCGGGAGTGGAGGCGCCACAAATCCCTCCTGGAAATGCCCTCCTGGAAATGTGAATTTGGGGCTGGAAAATGGAGGAAAAAAGTGAAAAAATCCCAAATTTTGGGGGGTTTTTTTCCCCAAATTTTTATTTTCCCATCAGAATTTTCCCATTTTGTGGATTTTGGGTGGAAATTCCTGATTTTCCCTCAGAGTCGGGAAGAGGCGGCGCCACAAATCCCTCGTGGAAGTGTGAATTTGGGGCTGGAAATGGAGGAAAAAAAGTGAAAAAATCCCAAATTTTGGGGTTTTTTTCCCCCAAGTTTTTATTTTCCATCAGAATTTTCCCATTTGTGGATTTTGGGTGTAAATTCCTGATTTTCCCCTCAGAGTCGGGAGTGGAGGCGCCACAAATCCCTCGTGGAAGTGTGAATTTGGGGCTGGAAAATGGAGGAAAAAAAGTGAAAAAATCCAATTTTGGGGGTTTTTTTCCCCCAAATTTTTATTTTCCCATCAGAATTTTCCCATTTTGTGGATTTTGGGTGGAAATTCCTGATTTTCCCTCAGAGTCGGGAGTGGAGGCGGCACAAATCCCTCCTGGAAATGTGAATTTGGAGCTGGAAAATGGAGGAAAAAAGTGAAAAAACCCAATTTTGGGGTTTTTTTTCCCCAAATTTTTATTTTCCCAT
>NW_026536044.1:60000-71828 GCF_028551555.1 Melozone crissalis | reverse complement strand
GGGTGCAGGACAGGAGCCCCTTCGAGCAGGTCGGGGTTTGGGGGGGTTTGGGAATTTGGGGGGTCCCGAGTGGATTTTGGGGGATTTTGGGGGATTTTTGGGCGATTTTAGGGGAATTTTGGGGTGTTTAGGGAGAAATTTTGGGATTTTGTTGGATTTTGGGGGGGATTTGGGGGCAGTTTGGGGGGGTTTGGGGGGGATTTTGGGGGTGTTTGGGGGGATTTGGGGGAATTTAGGGGATTTTGGGGGGTCCTGGGTGGATTTGAGGAGGATTTGGGGAGATTTATGAGGGAATTTTGGGGGGTTTGGGGGGGATTTGGGGCATTTTTGGGGAATTTGGGGGGATTTTGGGGGGATTTGGGGTAATTTGAGGAGGATTTGGGGGATTTTGGGGGGTCCTGAGTGGATTTTGGGGGATTTTGGGGGGATTTTAGGGGAATTTTAGGGGAATTATGGGGTATTTTGGAGGGATTTTTGGGGGTTGTGGGGGATTTGGGGAATTTAGGGGATTTTGGGGGTTCCTGAGTGGATTTTGGGGGGAGTTTAGGGCATTTTGGGGGTGTTTGGGGGGATTTTGGGGGGATTTGGGGTAATTCGAGGAGGATTTGGGGGATTTTGGGGGGTTCTGACTGGATTTGAGGGGTTTTGGGGGATTTTGGGGGGATTTATGGGTGATTTTAGGGGAATTTTGTGGGGTTTAGTGGAATTTTGGAGGGGATTTGGGGGGAATTTTGGGGGGTGTGGGGGAAGATTTGGGGGATTTGGGGGGTCCTGAGTGGATTTTGGGGGGGATTTGAGGGGATTTTGGGGGGTCTGGAGTGGATTTATGGGGGATTTCGGGGCTAATTTGAGGAGGATTTGGGGACATTTTGGGGGGTCCTGAGTGGTTTTGTGGGGATTTTGGGGGAATCTGGGGGGGTTTGATGGGGATTTTGGGGGATTTGGGGGGATTTTGGTGAGATTGGGGAGGATTTTAAGGGGATTTCGGAGGATTTTGGGGGGTCCTGAGTGGATTTGGGAGGATATTGGGGGAATTTTAAGGGGGATTTGGGGGCATTTTTAGGGGATTTTGGGAAATTTGGGGGAATTTGAGGGGGATTTGGGGGATTTTGGGAGGCTTGGGGGGGATTTTGAGGGGATTTAAGAGGATTTTGGGGCGTCCTGAGTGGATTTTGGGGGACTTTTGAGCAGATTTGGGGGGGAATTTTGGAGGTTTTGGGGTCATTTTGGGGGGATTTTGGGGGGTTTGGAGGGTCCTGAGTGGATTTGGGGACATTTTGGGGGGGCTTGGGACATTTTGCGGTGTTTTGAGGGGATTTTGGGGGGGGGGGGGGTTTGGGAGAAATTTGGTGATTTTCGGGGGGATTTGGGGATTTTAGAAGATTTTGGGGTGTTTGGGGGATTTGGGGGGTCCCAAAATCCCAAAATTCCCCCAAAATTCCCCAAAACACCCCATAACCCCAATACCCCAAAACGACCCCAAACCCCAAAAGGACCCAGAACCCCAAAATCCCCAAAACCCCAAAATGACCCAAAACTCCATAATGACCCCAAAACCCCACAATGACTCCAAAACCCCGAAATGACCCCAAAACCCCAAAATCCCCAAAACCCCAAAAGGTCCCCAGAACCCCAAAAGGACCCCAAACCCCAAAATTACCCAAAATCCCAAAAGGGCCCCAAAAGGACCCTAAAACCCCAAAATAACCCCAAACCCCCCAAATTACCGCAAAACCCCAAAAGGACCCCAGGACCCTAAAATGACCCCAAAATGACCCAAAACCCAAAACTCCCAAAGGACCCCAAAACCTCAAATCCCCAAAACCCCAAAATTACCCCAAAACCCCAGAATTACCCCAAAGGGATCCCAGAACCTCAAAAGGACCCCAAAATCCCAAAATTCCCCCAAAATCCCCAAAACTGCCCCATAAACCCAAAATTTCCAAAACCCCAAAAGGTCCCCAGAACCCCAAAACCTCAAAATCCCCAAACCCCCAAAATTACCCAAAACCCCAAAATGACCCAAAACCCCAGAAGCCTCAAAACCCCAAAATTACCCAAAACTCCATAATGACCCCAAAACCCCGAAATGACCCCAAAACCCCAAAATCCCCAAACCCCAAAATTACCCAAAATCCCAAAATGACCCCAAAACCCCAAAATTACCCCAAAAGGACCCCAGAACCTCAAAAGGACCCCAAAATCCCAAATTCCCCCAAAACCCCAAAATGACCCAAAATCCCCAAAAGCCTCAAACCCCAAAATTACCCAAAATCCCAAAAGGACCCCAAAACCCCCAAAACCCCAAAAAGACCCCAAAACCCCAAAATTACCCAAAATCCCAAAAGGACCTCAAAACCCCAAAATTACCCCAAAAGGACTCCAGAACCTCAAAAGGATCCCAAAACTCCAAAATCCCAAAATTCCCCCAAAACCCCCAAAACCCCAAAAAGACCCCAAAACCCCAAAATTACCCAAAATCCCAAAAGGACCCCAAAACCCCAAAACCCCAAACCCACCCCAAAACCCCAAAAAGACCCCAAAACCCCAAAACCCCCAAAATCCCAAAAGGACCCCAAAACCCCAAAACCCCAAACCCACCCCAAAACCCCAAAATCCCCCCAAAATCCCCCCAAATCCGCCCGAACCCCCCAATTCCCGCAGCACGTCCGGAACAGCCGCGGCTCCAACAAATACGAGGGGTGGCCGGAGGCGCTGGAGCTGGGGGGGTGCGTCCCCCAGAGACCCCCGGGGTGACCCCCAAATACCCGGGGGACCCCAAATCCCCGAAGGGGACCCCAAAATATCGGGGGAACCTTAAAATGTACAGAGACAATAAAATCTACAGACCCCAAACCTACAGAGACCCCCGAGGGGACCCCAAAATATCGGGGGGACCCCAAAATGTCCTGGGGGTGAACCCAAACCCACAGAGACCCCAAACACACGGGGGGACCCCAAATCCCACAGGGACCCCAAAACCACCCGGGGGACCCCAAAACCCGCAGAGACCCCCCCGGGGTGACCCCAAAATATCGGGGGGGGACCCCAAACCCCACAGGAACCCCAAAACCACCCGGGGGACCCCAAAACCCGCAGAGACCCCCGGGGTGACCCCGAGTGCCGGGGCCGCCCCCCAAAGGCGCCACGGCGCAGCCGCGTCCCTCCGGCCACGCCCCCTTGGCCACGCCCCCTCCCCGCCGCCTCCGGATTGGCTGGCGGCCCCGCCCCCATCAGTGTTGCCCCGGCAACGGCGACGCTTTCTCATTAGCATAAATCCCGCCTTCTTATTAGCATAAAGCCATATTTATCATTATCATAAACCCCACCCCCTATTAAAGACATCCTTATTCCTCATTAGCATAAACCCCACCCCTTGTTAGCATAAACCCACCTTTATTCTTCATTAGCATAAACCCCGCCCCTTAGTAGCATAAACACACCTTTATTCCTCATTAGCATAAGCCCCGCCCCTTATTAGCTTCAACCCGGCCCCTCGGCCCCGCCCCCTTTGGGGCTCCAGGGTCTCCCCCCCCAATGGCGATTGTGCCCCCCAAGTTTGGGGTCCTGCCCCACAAGTGCCAGCAGTCCTGACCCCACAAGTGTTGGGGTCCTGCCCCATAAGTGTGGGGGTTCTGACCCCCCAAATTTGGGATCCTGACCCCACAAGTTCCGGGGTTCTGACCCCACAAGTGGCAGCGATTGTGCCCCACAAGTGCCAGGGGGGTTTTGCCCCCCACATGTTGGGGTTCTGCCCCATAACTATTGGGGTTCTGCTCCCCAAGTGTTGGGGTCCTGCCCCCAATGTTGGGGTTCTGCCCCATAACTATTGGGGTTCTGCCCCACAAGTGTTGGGGTCCTGACTCCCCCAATGTTGGAGTTTTGCCCCCCAACTTTGGGGTCCTGCCCCATAAGTGTGGGGGTTTCACCCCCCAAGTGCCGGGGCCTGACCCCCCAATGTTGGGGTTCTGCCCCCCAGGTGTTGGGGTCCTGCCCCATAAGTGCCAGGGGTCCTGACCCCATAAGGGGCCCTGCCCCATAACTGTTGGGGACCCGCCCATAAGTATGGGGGTTCTCACCCCCCAAGTGTTGGGGTCCTGAGCCCCCAAAGTTTGGGATTCTGCCCCATAACTGTTGGGGTTCTGCCCCCCAACTGTTGGGGTCCTAAACCCCCCCAATGTTTGGGCTCTGCCCCCCAAGTTTGGGGTCCTAAACCCCCCCAAGTTTGGGGCTCTGCCCCCCAAGTTTGGGGTCCTGCCCCCCAAGTATTGTGGTTCTGCCCCCCAAGTTTGGGGCTCTGCCCTGGGGGCAATTAGCAGGTGCCGGTGACAATTAATTAGCCAAAGGTGGGTTTAATTGGTCCTGGTTAATAGCGCGTTAATCGATTGATTGATTTGCGTTAATCATCATTAATTGCTCCCGGTTTGGGGGGGGGGGGAAGGGATAATGAGGGGCTAATTAAGGGAAGGGATAATTAGGGGCTAATTAAGGGAAGGGATAATGAGGGGCTAATTAAGCTAATTAAGCTTTGGGGTCTTGATTGGGGGAGGGGGGAGCTTTGGTCCCAGCTGCGGGGTTGGGGGGCCCGGGGGGCGCTGTGGGGCGGGGCTGGGGGGGGTCTCTGACCCATAGATTCCCCCTATGGGGCAGGATTGGGGGGTCTATGGGGTTGGGGGGGTCTATGGGGCTGGGGGGCTCTATGGGGCTGGGGGGCGCTGTGGGGCAGGGGGGGTTATGGGGCAGGATTGGGGGGCTCTATGGGGTTGGGGGGCGCTGTGGGGCAGGGGGGGTTATGGGGCAGGATTGGGGGGCTCTATGGGGTTGGGGGGCTCTATGGGGCTGGGGGGCGCTGTGGGGCGGGGGCGGGGTATGGGGGTCACCCCCAGCCCAGAGGGGTTTTTGGGGGGCTGGAGTGTGTGGGGGGCTCTGTGGGGCAGGATTGGGGGGGTCTCTGACCCATAGATTCCCCCTATGGGGCAGGATTGGGGGGTCTATGGGGCAGGATTGGGGGGGTCTATGGGGCACGGGGGGTCCCATGGGGCACCGCCCCCCAGCCCAGAGCCCTGGAGTGTTTTTGGGGGGTCCGTCCGTGGGTCAGGGCTGGGGGTCTGTGCCCCATAGTGCCTCCTCCCATGGAGCATTGCTGTGGGTCAGGGTGTGGGTCAGGGGCTGGGGGTCTGTGACCCATAGCGCCCCCATGGATCAGATGTGGGTCAGGGGTCGGGCGCGGGGGGGCGGCGCCCAGCGGTCCGTGCCCCACAGCGCCCCCCATGGATCAGGGTTGGGGGGTCGGGGGGCGGCACCCAGCGGTCCGTGCCCCACAGCGCCCCCCATGGATCATTGCTGTGGGTCGGGGTCGGGGGGCGGCACCCAGCGGTCCGTGCCCCACAGCGCCCCCCATGGATCATTGCTGTGGGTCGGGGTTGGGGGGCGGCACCCAGCGGTCCGTGCCCCACAGCGCCCCCCATGGATCATTGCTGTGGGTCAGGATGTGGGTCAGGTTGGGGGTCCGTGCCCCACAGCGCCCCCCATGGATCATTGCTGTGGGTCGGGGTTGGGGGGCGGCACCCAGCGGTCCGTGCCCCACAGCGCCCCCCATGGATCATTGCTGTGGGTCGGGGTCGGGGGGCGGCACCCAGCGGTCCGTGCCCCACAGCGCCCCCCATGGATCAGGGTTGGGGGTCGGGGGGCGGCACCCAGCGGTCCGTGCCCCCACAGCGCCCCCCATGGATCAGGGTTGGGGGTCGGGGGGGCGGCACCCAGCGGTACGTGCCCTCGTACAGGAACCCCGCCCGCCGCAGCAGCTCGTCCGCCTCGGGGGGGCCCCGGCTGCGAAAGGGGGGGAAACGGGGGTCGGGGGGGGCCCGGGACCCCCAGAACCCAACGGGACCCAACGGGACCCCCCAATACCCAGCGGGACCCCCCAATACCCAGCGGGACCCCCAGAACCCAATGGGACCCCCAGAACCCAACGGGACCCCCAAATACCCAGCGGGACCCCCCCCAGTACTCAATGGGACCCCTGGTACCCAACGGGAACCCCCCAATCCTCAGTGAGACCCCCGGGACCCCCAAATACCCAACGGGACCCCCGGGACCCCCCAGAACCCAACGGGACCCCCAGGAGCAGCCCCCCCCTCCAGGTGTGCCCAGGTGCCCCCCAAGCACCCCCAAACCGCTTCATATCCCCCCAGGTGCCCCCAAGGTGCCCTCCCACCCCCCCCAGGTGCCCCCCAGGTGCCCCCACAGGACCCCCAGATCACTTCATACCCCCAGGTGCCCTCCCACCCCCCCAGGACCCCCAAACCACTTCATATTCCCCCCAGGTGCCCCCCACCCCCCCGAGGTGCCCCCCGGTGCCCCCCAGCCCCCCCATTGCCCCCCCCGGTGCCCCCCCCGGTGCCCGTGGCTCACCTGCCGTAGGTGTAGGGCAGGGGGCGCTCGCGGCGCTGCTCGATCTGGTGCAGCAGCGGCGTGAAAATGCGCCAGGCCTCGCGCAGCTCGTCACTGCGGGGGGGGGACCCCAAAACTGAGACAGGGACCCCCAAAACCGACCCAAAACCGACCCAAAACCGACCCAAAACCGACCCAAAACTGACCCAAAACTGACCCAAAACCGACCCAAAACTGACACCCCCAAAACTGACTGAGGGACCCCAAAACTGACCCAAAACCGACCCAAAACTGACCCAAAACCGACCCAAAACTGACCCAAAACTGACCCAAAACCGACCCAAAAACTGACACCCCAAAACTGACTGAGGGACCCCAAAACTGACCCAAAACTGACCCAAAACCGACCCAAAACCGACCCAAAACTGACCCAAAACTGACCAAAACTGACCCAAAACTGACACCCCAAAACTGACCCAAAACTGACCCAAAACTGACACCCCAAAACTGACCAGGGACCCCCAAAACTGACCCAAAACCGACCGGGGGCACCCCAAAACTGACTGAGGGACCCCAAAACTGACCCAAAACCCGACCCAAAACTGACCAGGGACACCCCAAAACTGACCCAGAGCTCACCTGGGCACCCCAGAACTGACCCAGAGCTCACCTGGGCACCCCAAACCTCACCTGGGCACCCCTAAACTTCACTGGGCTCACCTGGGCACCCCCAGAGTGCACCTGGGCTCACCTGAGGAACCCCAAACCCACCTGGGCTCACCTGGGCACCCCCAGAGTGCCCAGAGTGCACCTGGGCCCCCAAACTGGTCCCAGCTTCTTCTCCAAACTGGTCCCACCTGTCCTCTCACCTGTCCCAGGTGTCACCTGTCCCCTTGTCCCAACCCCAGGTGTCACCTGTCCCTGCGTCCCACCTGTCCCTGCCACGTCCCCCTGTCTCCAGGTGTCACCTGTCCCCTCCCCCCATCCCCAGGTGTCACCTGTCCCCTCTCACCTGTCCCCAGGTGTCCCCAGGTGTCACCTGTCCCTGCGTCCCACCTGTCCCTGCCACGTCCCCCCCGTCCTCCCCAGGTGTCACCTGTCCCCTCTCCCGTCCCCAGGTGCCACCTGTCCCTCTCACCTGTCCCCATGTTCCCCCCATCCCTTCTCACCTGTCCCAGGTGTCCCCTGTCACCTGTCCCAGGTGTCCCAGGTGTCTCCAGGTGTCCCCATGTCCCCCTGTCCCTCTCACCTGTCCCAGGTGTCCCCAGGTGTGTCCCCAGGTGTCCCCAGGTGTGTCCCCAGGTGTGTCCCCAGGTGTCCCCAGGTGTCCCCAGGTGTGTCCCCAGGTGTGTCCCCAGGTGTCCCAGATGTCCCCAGGTGTGTCCCCAGGTGTCCCCAGGTGTCCCCAGGTGTGTCCCCAGGTGTGTCCCAGGTGTCCCAGGTGTCCCCCAGGTGTGTCCCAGGTGTCCCCAGGTGTCCCCAGGTGTGTCCCAGGTGTCCCAGGTGTCCCCAGGTGTGTCCCCCGGTGTGTCCCAGGTGTGTCCCAGGTGTCCCAGGTGTGTCCCAGGTGTCCCCAGGTGTCCCAGGTGTCCCCAGGTGTGTCCCCCGGTGTGTCCCAGGTGTGTCCCAGGTGTGTCCCAGGTGTCCCCAGGTGTGTCCCAGGTGTCCCAGGTGTCCCAGGTGTGTCCCCAGGTGTCCCAGGTGTGTCCCAGGTGTCCCCAGGTGTGTCCCAGGTGTGTCCCCAGGTGTCCCAGGTGTCCCCAGGTGTGTCCCCAGGTGTGTCCCAGGTGTGTCCCCAGGTGTCCCAGGTGTGTCCCAGGTGTGTCCCAGGTGTGTCCCAGGTGTCCCAGGTGTGTCCCAGGTGTCCCCAGGTGTGTCCCAGGTGTGTCCCCAGGTGTCCCAGGTGTCCCCAGGTGTGTCCCAGGTGTCCCAGGTGTGTCCCCAGGTGTGTCCCAGGTGTCCCAGGTGTGTCCCAGGTGTCCCAGGTGTGTCCCCAGGTGTGTCCCCAGGTGTCCCAGGTGTGTCCCAGGTGTCCCAGGTGTGTCCCCAGGTGTGTCCCCAGGTGTCCCAGGTGTGTCCCAGGTGTCCCCAGGTGTGTCCCAGGTGTGTCCCCAGGTGTGTCCCAGGTGTCCCTGTCCCTCACCTGCGCACGAAGTGCATTTGGTTCCCGCAGATCACGTCCAGCAGCAGCCGCTCGTAGGCGTCCGGGAGCTTCACGTCCTGGGGGGGACGGGGGGTCAGGGGGGCCCAGGTGTGGGGACAGGTGTGGGGACACCTGGGATTTGGGGTGCCCAGGTGGGATTTGGGAACCTCCCCAGGTGGGATTTGGGGGGATCCAGGTAAATTTTGGGGGGCTCAGGTGTGGGGGGCACCCCCAGGTGTGGGGGGACACCTGGGACTGGGGGGTTCCCAGGTGGGATTTGGGTGTCCCAAGTAAATTTTAGGGAGACCCAGGTGGGATTTGGGATCCCAGGTGGATTTTGGGGTGCCCAGGTGTGGGGACAGGTGTGGGGGGACAGCCCAGGTGTGGGGGGACAGGTGTGGGGGGACAGCCCAGGTGTGGGGGGACAGGTGTGTGGGGACAGCCCAGGTGTGTGGGGACAGCCCAGGTGTGTGTGGGGACAGCCCAGGTGTGTGGGGACAGGTGTGGGGGGACAGCCCCAGGTGTGGGGACAGCCCCAGGTGTGGGGACAGCCCCATCTTAGGGGACACCTGGGACTGGGGGTTCCCAGGTGGGATTTGGGGTCCCAGGTAGGATTTGGGGGTTCCCAGGTGGGATTTGGGGTGCCCATGTGGTTTTGGGAACCTCCCCAGGTGGGATTTGGGGTCCCAGGTAAATTTTGGGGGGGCCCAGGTGGGTTTTGGGAACACAGGTGGGATTTGGGGATCCCAGGTGGGATTTGGGGGAGGCCAAATCCCCCAGGTGAATTTTGGGGCGCCCAGGTGGGATTTGGGGGACCCAGAGGGGTTTTGGGGACCTCCCCAGGTAGGTTTTGGGGACAACTCCATTCCCATGTCCCCAAACCCCATTTTTGTGTCCCCAAACCCCATTTTTGGGTCTCAATTCCCCATTTTTGTGTCCCCAAACCCAACTTTTGTGTCCCCAAACCCCATTTTTGTGTCCCCTACCCCCATTTCTGTGTCCCTGAACCCCATTTTTATGTCCCCCAACCCCATTTTTATGTCCCCAAACCCCATTTTTGTGTCCCTAAACCCCATTTTTGCGTCTTAATGTTTCATTCCTGTGTCCCCCACACCCATTTTTGGGTCTCAATGCTCCATTTTTGTGTCCCCAAACCCCATTTTTGTGTCCCCAAACCCCATTTCCATGTCCCCAAACCCCATTTTTGTGTCCCCAAACCCCATTACCATGTCCCCAAACCCCATTTTTGTGTCCCCAAACCCCATTTCCATGTCCCCAAATCCCATTTTTGTGTCCCCAAAGCCCATCTTTGTGTCCCCGAACCCCATTTTTGTGTCCCCAAACCCCATTTCCATGTCCCCAAACCCCATTTTTGTGTCCCCAAACCCCATTACCATGTCCCCAAACCCCATTTTTGTGTCCCCAAACCCCATTTCCATGTCCCCAAATCCCATTTTTGTGTCCCCAAAGCCCATCTTTGTGTCCCCGAACCCCATTTTTATGTCCCCAAACCCCATTTTTGGGTCTCAATTCCCCATTTTTGTGTCCCCGAACCCCATTTTTGTGTCCCCGAATCCCATTACCATGTCCCCAAACCCCATTTTTGTGTCCCCAAACCCCATTTCCATGTCCCCAAACCCCATTTTTGTGTCCCCAAACCCCATTTTTGTTTCCCCAAACCCCATTTCCGTGTCCCCAAACCCCATTTTTGTGTCCCTGAACCCCATTTCCATGTCCCCAAACCCCATTTTTGTGTCTCACCGCCCCATTTCCGTGTCCCCAAACCCCATTTTTGTGTCCCCAAATCCCATTTCCATGTCCCCAAACCCCATTTTTGTGTCTCACCGCCCCATTTCCGTGTCCCCAAACCCCATTTTTGTGTCCCCAAATCCCATTTCCATGTCCCCAAACCCCATTTTTGTGTCTCACCGCCCCATTTCCGTGTCCCCAAACCCCATTTTTGTGTCCCCAAATCCCATTTCCATGTCCCCAAACCCCATTTTTGTGTCTCACCGCCCCGTTTCCGTGTCCCCAAACCCCATTTTTGCGTCCCCAAACCCCATTTTTGTGTCCCCAAATCCCATTTCCATGTCCCCAAACCCCATTTTTGTGTCTCGCCGCCCCGTTTCCGTGTCCCCAAACCCCATTTTTGCGTCCCCAAACCCCATTTCTGCGTCCCCCTGCCCTTTCCGGGCACCTTGTAGCGGCTGCCGTAGGTGAGGTCGAGCTCGGACTCCTCGGGCCGCAGGAACATGCCGGGTTTCTTGGTGTTGAGCTTGGCGTAGACGGCCTCGCGCGGCTGCACGCGCACCACCAGCTCGTTGCGCTTGCACTGCCGCGCGAAGATGTCGCCGGGCACCTCGCGGAACTGCAGCCGCACCTCGGCCTTGCGCTCGTTCAGCGCCTTCCCGCAGCGCAGCACGAAGGGGACGCCTGGGGACAGCGGCGTTGGCATTGGCATCGTTGTCATTGTCATCGTTGTCATCATTGTCACTGTCATTGTCATCATTGTCATTGTCATCAACATCCATCAACGTCCCCACCCCAGCGCCTTCCCGCAGCGCAGCACGAACGGGACGCCTGGGGACAGCGGCGTTGGCATTGTCATCATTGTCATCATTGTCATCGTCATTGTCATCATTGTCATCATTGTCATTGCCATCATCATTGTCATTGTCATCATTGTCATTGTCATTGTCATCGTCATCAACATCCATCAACATTCCCACCCCAGCGCCTTCCCGCAGCGCAGCACGAACGGGACACCTGGGGAGAGTGCCATTGTCATTGTCGTCGTTGTCATTGTCATCGTTGTCATTGTCAATGCCATCATTGTCATTGTCATCATTGTCATTGTCAATGTCATCATTATCATTGTCATCACTGTCATTGTCAATGCCATCATTGTCATTGTCATCAACATCCATCAACATTCCCACCCCAGCGCCTTCCCGCAGCGCAGCACGAACGGCACGCCTGGGGAGAGTGCCATTGTCATCATTGTCATTGTCATCATTGTCATTGCCATCATTGTCATCATTGTCATCACTGTTATTGTCAATGTCATCATTGTCATTGTCATCATTGTCACTATCATTGTCATCATTGTCCATCACTATTATCAACATTCCCATCCCAGCGTGTTCCCACAGCGCAGCACGAACGGCACACCTGGGACAGTGGCATTGCCATTGTCATCATTGTCATTGTCATCATTGTCATTGTCATCATTGTCATTGTCATCAACATCCATCACCATCATCACCACCCCGGTGCCTTCCCGCAGCGCAGC